>NW_027069784.1:277625-297032 GCF_002906115.3 Quercus suber | reverse complement strand
CCAAAAAAAAAAAAAAAAACCCTTAGTATTCACTTAAAAGGTTTTATTCAATTAGTCTTGGTGTTGAGTTTTATTTAATTAGTGTGGATGTGGCTGCTATACACAGCCAGTGCCTTAAATGCATGCCCAGAAAACATGTTCCCTTTCCTAATCAATCTGTAACTGACTTCCTCTGTTGCTGTATTTTAGTTTTTTTTTTGTTTGAATCAGGTTACCCTTTCTGAGCGTGACAATGAAATGTCAAGGAAGCTGATGAGGATACTTGAGAATTTAGAGAAAGCGACCCTTCATATTATCATGTGTCATCTTGTAAGACAAGGCGAACAGCCCAGAGAAGGCTTTCCTTCTTCTCTCCGATTTTGTTGAGGACCAGATGGTGGTTGCTAATGGTTATGTAGATTGGATTCTACAAATACACCGGCAAGTTCAGCAAAATCCATAGTATACCAAGTTCAGCAATTTTTGTAATATATAGGTAATGAATTCTTCTGTTAATTTTGGGTCTACTAGGGACATTGCTTCAGAATGTTTTCAATTAGGAACTATGGTGTGTCAAATCATTTAGGTTGTGTTTTAGGATTACAATTATAAACAGCTTATTGAGAACATCTCTGTTTGAAAATACTTCTAAAATTAAAAAAAAAAAAAAAAAACTCTGAAAGTAATGATTTTCATGTTCTGATGTCTTCCTTGACTTGAATTCTGCAGGGGGCTTAACATGCTTGTTCCGTGCCTCGCCCATACATTGATGGAACGTTTCATTCAATGTAATTATCAGTTTGAATACTGGTCACCAGACGTCGAACAATTTCTTTGTCCATCACAGGATGTAATAATTAGGGGATTTTAGTTAGTGATATAATCTTGTGCTTCTTGCCTTTAAACTGAGAAGAAAAATAGAAGAAAAAAAAAATATTTGAATGTGATATCTTAACTACTTTGGCTTCTTTTTCTTTTTCTTTTTCTTTTTTCTTTTTTTATTTTAAATTTTCTAGTTTGTGTTGTATTGTTTGGAAGAGATGGAAAGTTTCTTCATTAAATTATTGGGTTTTGTTCTGTTACAATGATAACATTTGAAGAAACATTCGTTTCCTTATCTTTGGCTTAAAATGAATCTACTTCTCATTAGTCACTAAGGAACTTGGTTGGTTCCTTGCTATTGAAAAGCTCAATATCAGTTTTGAAGGTGCTAGCCAACCAGTTGATACGGTTTAGTCACAGGGACAATCTTCATCAACTAAAATAGCGAACCAGTAATCTAAGTAAGTAATGTTATCTGAATGTCTAATCTCCTAAAGGGGAAAAAAATCATTGTAGAATTTATTGAATCTAGATAAATCGATGCACTGCTTAAATTGAAATAACAATTAAATAAAGCTGAAGATCTTAAATTAGGTGGATCGTCCAACTTCTAGCTCAAGGCGGATAAAAGCAACTGTAAAACAAAATATTGGATTGTTACATTTTTTGGGGTGCTTGTACACTCCCATAGAATTGGATTAGATGCATAAACACTGACTATCTGATTCTCCAACAAATCTACTAATGAACTATTTCTATAGTATGAGTATGCATAACATCACTAATATTCAATTTAGCTTGAATTCTTGACAAAGCAACACCAAATTTTTTGGTTCTGGGGATCTTCATAATGGCAAAGATCAATTAGTCCTTATGAAAGATGCTAGATGCAAACTGCTACTTTTCTTGAAGGCATTCAAAATGAAAACCAGCTGTTAGCAGCTGGGTCTCTGATATCTTGCTATGAAGATGTTATGCAGGGGTGGCTCAATAGTAGAAGCAACTAATCCCATTGCATAAGGCCCCCAAGTGATAGAAGGCCCCCAAAATCAAGCCCTAGGTCAACAAAATTTAAAAATACAATCTCAAATATTAGTCAATACTTATCTAATACTATATTTAAAAAACAAAGACAGGTAGAAGAAAATTTTGGATTATTAATTATCTTGGAGAGTAGTATTAATTAAGCCCCTAAATTTAGCCAATACATAAAAATTTCAATCTCAATATGCATGTGTTTTGTTTGATTTTCTCTTTCAAACGGTTAAAATTCTTTAGAATTTTAGACTAACTTGAGTCTCCTAGACACACTAAAAAGTAAAAACATAGACCAAACTCTCTCTATCTCTCCAAAACTCCTAAACTAAAATTGATTACCTGAAGAGATTGAAATATTCTTCCAGATAATCTACCTAAAATGGTAGTCAGTTACAAGCAGCTCCCTTGGCAATCGATAGTCCCTTGAAGAGGTAAAACAAAGCCTCTCCTTTTATAAAAATTTTTCTACCTTTTTGTGACATAGCTTTCTTATTTTACTTTCTCTAGGTTATTTAGAAAAGAATGGGAAAAAGAAGACAATATTTTTTTCTTTTTTAAAGAACATGGTAGAGGTTCTCTAGGTTTTTGAGGCAAATGTTTGGTAAAGAGTAAAGACTCCTCTAGATTTATCGTTTTGTTCTTTTTTATTTTTTTAATTCATAAATTTTTATTTTAAAATATAAAGAAAAGTCTAACACTAGCTACATAATTCGTTGTTTCTTGGTCCAATTAGGCGTTATTTAATCTTTATTTTTTGAAAAGTATTTATTCTATTTGATTTTATTAAATAAATATGTGAATTTGGTATTAAAAAAAATTTAATTTTTTTTAAAAACCAAATCTCAAAAGAGATCTCTAGATTAATTTGTCACTAGCAATAAAAAAATATAACTAAAAATTCAGTTAAAAATCTTACAAATAAACAATAAATTTATAAAAATAAAGTTAGAAGATAATAATGAAATAATTGCACTTATTATCAATTAAAAAGAATATTCTAAAAGAAGTTGAATACAAAAACTTAATTAATAATTTTACACCTTAACAAGCAAGAAAAATAAAATTTAAATAAAAATATTTTATATAAAATTAATAATATAAAGTAGATATTTAAACAGTAAAAAAAAAAACCCCCATTTAAAAGTTTTGCTTAAGGCCCCAAAATACCTTAGGCCAGCCCTGATGTTATGACTGAGCTGAAAGTAACAAATTCATCTTTGTGGTTGAAGGAGCACAACAAGGCTTATGAATTATGACCTTCATGAGACACACACACACACACACATATATATTTGCTCCTCCGTGCTTTGTTGACAGTCTAGCTTTTGCTAAGAGCTTGCAAGATGAGAGAAGCTTGGTTTTGAATCAGGAGAAACTTTTGATCTGGATTCTCAGGAGGAGAGTCCATGTAAGAATTGAGTTGGATTCTCGGGACAAAATGGAAATCAAGGTTTGTGAAGTGTCTTTGGAACAGTTGATGGGTCCATGAAATGACATTGAGGGCAGTGTTCCTCACACAGTTCAACTTCAAGCCTTCATCTTTCAATTATCACAAAGAATACACTATAGTTTTTTCTTCTCGGTCTATGTTTTTGTTTTAGATTTAATTTTTAAGTGCATCTTTCTGTCACGTCAGATTCTTGAGATGCTTGCACCCATCAAGTTTCTGACTCAGATTCTCACGCTTGCTGAGGTTGCTGAAAATGTTTTCTATTGTCACTATTCCTTAAAAAAAAAAAAAAAGAAAATTCAAATCCAATCTGCCGAGTAACTGGACTAGGTTCTCATTAGTGGAGTTCTTTTAATTTTTTTTTTTTTGTGAGAGGTCCTAAAGAACAAAAATATCTAAGAATAGTCTTGATTTCTTAAGTTTTCCCGCTTTCTCAAAGTGAGCACATGAAAAATGTTTACTTTCTAGTGCTGATTTGTAAACATTATCAGCCTTTTTCACAAAATAAAAAGCTTTGCCCGATGTATTGTTGTCTCTAGCCATCAAGTTGATCTTGGATTGTATAGGTAATCATACAAAGCTGACTAGTCAAGAAGAATTCCTAACTAATGAGATGGATTTCACATGAACCATAATCACTCAAGATGAATATAGATTATAGTGTCGCAAAAATGTCCTCAGATTTGAGTCATTTGACAGAGAATACTTCCAGTACTAAATTGAGGAATGAAGAGGAAAAATCAGTAGTAACGACTCAAAGGATCGTTGGAAACTTTATCTGCTCTAACAAAGAATGATTTTCAACGGAAATCATGATATTCAAAATGAGAGAGTGGTAAAATTGTCAAACAAGATGATCTTAGCATTTAAGAGGTGCCTTCAACTTCCTGCTAAACTAGCTCTAAGGCAAGTACAGAAGAAGCAGAAGAGGAAATGATAAAGTAGTTAAGTTGAGTGAAAGCATGCACATAGTCCCTCTTAAATCTTCATGTGTAAAGAGAATTAATTGTTTTGTTATTCGGGCTGATGAGGAAATTGATAATAGCATAAGAATAAATCATTGCAAGGTTTGAGAAATCGAAGATATCAAAGAGGCTGTCTGAGATATTATGCAGTGCATATATGGGAAGATGATGATATATTATGGTTTGCGTCAGCAGAGGCTTGTACATTAGCATTAAGCCAGGCAGCTGAGGATGTTACTTCTGGAGATCTTGATGTCATGTCACTAATGCTGCTACATTGTTAAGTCTTTGAAGTATATGAACCTAAATTTACTTTTGTTCTAGATAGGTCAAAATATTCATTGTGTTCTTGTTCCCTGTAATCTGTTGCAATTTAAACACAGCATCTGATGCTGGGATTTATCATATTGTGACCACCACATGATGTGAATGAAATGGATTCTTTCAAGGACATTGATATGCTTGAACCAGAACCAGTTCCTTTGAAGTGGCCTAGAAAGACAGGAATTCCACACTCTGATTTTTTTTTTTGACTCTGAGGATTATTGTTATGAAGCTTCATCAGAGGGTTTCAGTTTTCACTAATTTTCTTAAAAATAGTAGATTGTCATCTTTTTTCATTACTCTAGGATTATGCTTGACTGTGAACATCAATGATGTCTAGAGTTATCACCTTTTGCAACAATGTCGGATAACATGATCTTGGCTGATTGATTCTGTTCTGAAATTAGCAAACTGTTGATGCTTGTGTTGCTGAGGCTTTGCCTAGACTTATTTCTGATGTCAGGCTGACAACACCAGTATTTACTTTGAAGCAAGGAATAATACTCACTTTTGAACTTGTTCTCTCTTTATTATCAATGTCTAATCAGATGAGGGGGACTAGCACTAATTTGTCCCTTATTATTAGATCAAGAAACTAAATGTTCAGTAGAGTCTGTAGGACTCACATTATAACATGAATGTTTTCCATTTGGGTCTCCTATTGTTTTCCACTTGAGTAAACTATGCAATCATATAACATGAAAGTATGCAAGACAAAAGCCTCAATTTTTTTCTTTATTGTGTCCATTAGGCTACATAACTAGAGGCAGCTCTTTCTCATCACTAAAACCCACTTCCCTTGCTGTAAGGTTGTGAATAAAAAATTGGATACAAAGTTCAAACCTTCTTGCCTGACAACAAACGACCTTTACCAGCTAAGGATAGAAGATTTAGGACGTAAGATCAACTAGGTTGCGATAGAGATGATTGCGTTTTTACTTTCTCATCAACCAATTCAATGTGTACATCTTTGAAATTTTCTTTAACTAGATTAAAAAGTTCATAAAAAACTGTATATGTGCATGCCATGTTAGACTTCTCATTGTTGACTTAATCTTTTGGTTCCATTCTTGCGTCAGTACTGAACAAGTCTTGATTGAAATTGAATACTTTGTTAATGCGAAGTTCCCTGTATCGATCATTTTCTCTCCATGAAATGACAATTGTGATAATTGTGAAATAATAGGATCACTTAGTCTTTGACATATATGCATTTTTAAAAAAAATATAAAAACCTTTCAACTGCTACTTTTTTTTAAAACTCTATTATTGACATAAGGGATAAAAGGGACTGTTTATGATTGATGAACTGTCACCTAGCACTGGAGAAAGTATATGTTGTTACAGGAATACTAACTCAGCATCCAAGTTAGGGTGCTTGTTGGATACAATGTCTTTCACCAATGGTCTCTCCATTTACAGTATTCCTACACTTACTCTGCACATGACCAACAAGAGGATGTTGCTTCACAAGATGAGACCCCAAAAATACATGTGAGGATAGAGATACATAAAGCATCACAAAAAGGACCTTCAATTTTTTCTATTATAGCTGGTCACTTTTTATGCACTTAGTTATCATGGAAGAGAAAATAGCAATTAAACTGGGGGTAATGAAAATTTTGAAGTTTAGTAAATTGCTTCGCAGCACAAGGATAAGACAGGAATGCCATGACCGTGGCATATCTTGAATTAGTACTGTATGCAGTAATCAAATAAGGTGATATGGAATCATAATATTGAAAATTTGGGTTTTTACTGTCTCTTAAAGAATAACTTGTCAACTGTCCTTCTGGTTTTGTTGTTTGCTTACTAGCTGCTGGGTAGTTCTTGAGTAAGCGAAAGAAAAAGTACAGGGCTATGAAGGATCTTATAATGTCTTCAAAGACTACAATGAGATTCTCTTCTAAAAGTTCTGTGGGAAAATTGATCTTGGACATAAACAACCATGATTGCCCAAAAGATTGAGAGGGAAGAAAATAATGTGACCTCTTTTGCTTCTCATATTGCTTCATGTATTACCTTGTATATCTTAGTAGCTACCAAGGATGATAGCTTAATGGTAACTTCTGTAGAAAATTTTAGGGTCTTTAACTGAGCATTTGAAGATGGAACTTGTATATTGAATTGGTAAGTCTATATACGACTAGACTACATGGCTATTGAGCTGTTGACTAACATGAACACAACGTACATAGTACATACTAATGATGATTAAACTATCATACAATTCCAATAATGTATAAAAAGAAGCAGCAAAATTCTAGCTATTATCATCTTATGGTAATACTAATATTCCTAGCTGGGGCTAGCTAAGGTTTATTGCTGCCTGACATGTCAAGCCAAGAAACAGTAGTCAAATGTCTTGCAAGTTTTGTGGAGCAAATTTTGAATGTAAAAGGAATAGGATAAGGAGCTACTTTGTCACTTATGACTTTGGAGTTATCAACAATGTTAAATCACCATATATGCATTAGATTTGAATATCAATAATTATTAAGTGCCATATTGCCTACTATTCAGACATGCCAGAGATGCACCGCCACTGCCATTAGAAGCGTTGATAACTTGATATCCTCTTGAATGAAGAAAATTGACTATGTTAGAGACACAACATTTTTTTACCCTTGTTAAGATGATAAGCTGTGTTTATTAGAGAATTCTCTCTTTCATACGGATAGGCCATTAGACACTTTTTATTATACACTAATTACAATGAGTCGCGTCAACAATTGTGAAAAAAATTGTGTACATTTTGCAGTCCTTTGGACTAAAAACAAATAAAGAACATTGAGGCTCTTTCTTTATTAGTGGGGGGTGGAAGACTAGTTAAAATTTGACAGCTTGTTTGTTTTTTTACCAGTATTTTCTTTGTTTTATGTTGTGTCTGCTGGCCCCACTTTCCTAATCATTACCTAATTTTCCTTATTCTTTTAGTGAAATCATAAAATAATATATTATATAATTATTTTTTTAAGACTAAGTTTTCAATTTTGGACTTGTTATATGTCACCAAAAAATAATCAAAATAAAAATATATAAAGACAATGACCATAATCATCCAATATAGGTCCTCAAAAAAAAAAAAAAAAACATCCAATAATATATTCTCCATTTGGTTCATCCACAGCGCCAATTTGCCCAATTTTCTTTATCATTATCATTGACTTTAAAAGCATGTTAGATTCGTATATAAATTACAAGGGTGGTATTGTAATTTCATCTAGATCTTATAATCTAAGACATTGTGCTTGAGCCTGGTCTTTAAACGGCAAAAGGAGTTATGGTATATTCGCATGTTGCAATAATGATTTGGACTGTCCTTTTGACAATATAGGCGCCCATCTTGAAAGGACAATATTACCCTCGTAAAGAGATTGAAGCGTAACTAGTACTTTTTTCGTGTTCATGTGTTTTTATAAGTATTATTATTTTCTCAAAAAAAGTCTAACTTGTAAATTAACTTAACTGGTAAAATTTCTTGTTCTTGAATAAGAAATTTGAGATTCTATCCTCAAAGAACAATTATTAAGAGCAGACGTTATAAGTTAGAACTTTAAATCTATTCGGTTTCCTATTAGTGAGTGTGTCGATGTCCATCTCTCTTTAAGTTATTCTAAAAATGTAGGAGTTGTCACCTTCCTCTTCTACAATTTTTTTTCCTTAAAAAAAAAAACTCTTTGTTGAATATGAAATTTGAATTTAAATACAATATGTATAAAAGAACTCTAATATTATTTCTTTCGAATGAAAAATATTAATTATGAGTATCATTAATTTAAATCATATCATATTTATAAAAAATATTATTATTTTATTTTTGATAAAAGTCTTGGTTAATTAATTATTATACTCTTATAGTTTCATCATAACATATGAAATGAAACTTCAACAGGGTTGAATGGACTGTTAATGTAATAATAGTGGAGCCTCCTTTGGTCACTTCAATCATTTTGAGCCTGATTAAAGCAACTGTATGTAAACAGGTTGAAATGATCAATATGTGAAAAGGTTTTTGTGATAGAAATTTTTAGTTGTAATGTGGATTACAATTTTGCCCAGATAATATAATAATAAATTTTGTTTTTTTTGAAAAAAAAACTCCACTTAACTTAATCTGTGTATAATCACACCACATTCTTCTCTTCTTGAAGTATTACGTAATTTTCTAGTGCTAGAACATGAAAGTTGAAATTTGAATGGATTATTAATGCAATATTTATAAGGATTTTTAGGTCAATGTTCAATAGAATATTTGTTGAGTCTAGATAAAGGTTTGAATATGTAGATGTTGGCTTTCTAGAGTTATGGACCTTTTATAGTTTAAGAAAACAAGAGAGTAGCTAAAAGGTTTGAACACATTGTGTGAAAAAAATTTCTACTAATAATTGATCTAATGACAGGTTCTTATTGAAAGTTTTTGATAAATACACAAGATGTGATATTGTATGCTTATCATGTGTATTGATCTCACCAATATTAAATTGAGTGACATGACAAGGATCATACATGTAGCCATGCGCCATACCAAAGCTTAACTTCTCATCCACCCATCTCTTATATCCTACAACAAGTCATACCATAAAATGCAATCTTCTCATCCGCCCATCTCTATATAACCTACTACAACAAGTCATACATAAAATGTAATGTAATAGTACTAGTAGTTGAGAAAAGTGGGCAATTTGTTTTATATATAGGTTTAGAAATGTTCTAATTGCTATCAGACCTCTCTTTCCTTTCAACCCCAAGTACTTAGTATTGGGGGAGCTACCATTTGAATTAAAGAGTTTGGTGGTACCTCCTAAGTGGGCAACTTGTTGACAACATCAAAAATAGTAAAAACTTTCTTTATCAAAAACAGTAAAAACTTTCTTTATCAAAAACTTCATTAGATTAAAAATATTGCTAGTGACAACTTAGTGGTTGAGCTCCCTATTATGGCTCTCTTAATACCATAATTATTGAGTTAGAGTTAGTTCAATAATTCTATGTAGTAACTAAGGAAAGATATTAGTATTTTGTACACTTAATTTAAAAGAACTATTAGCCTTTAACCACTCCACCATTTCTTTACACATATTACAAATAAAATATTTCACCATCATTTCGTAATGGTTTCTAACAAGAGAATTTAGCTGTTGTGAGAAAATCAATCACTTTCAAAAGTTTCATAAATGGTTTTAGAATCCAACTATCTTTTTTTTTTTTTTTTTAGATTCCCCAAATTTTTTGGGATGACTTTATTGTAAGAATTCTTAAATTCTAAACCCTTCAATATTATATGGATGGTTAAACATTAAACTTTATCACATTATCAACATATGAAAAGTTATTGATTAACACAATTTTGATATTCATCTAAATAATAGATGACATGATAAATTTTGAGAGAATTATTTTCAAATTTTCAGGTTTATGTATAATTTTTTGGATATGATTGATCATTTTTTTTAGTCCAACTTACTTTTTTTTTTTTGACTTTGATAAATAAATTAAAATAAGTTATCCTCAAGGCCAACTTACTTTTTTTTTTAACTTCGATAAATAAATTAAAATAAGTTATACTCAAGGCGCCATTTTTAAAAAGGATTATTAAGATTTAAAAACTTCGACATATTCCCTCAAAAAAAAAAAATCCAGCATATTTCTTACCTAAATAGAATCTACCAAATTATTCAAAAAGAACATGAGGATAAAAATAAAATCTACAAAAGAAATTTATCCAAATACCCTTAATAGGAAAGTGGGTGCCCAATAATCAAAATCACATAGGTGCCAAAATCATATTCCCTTTGGACATTTACTAAACCCCATACCCTTTTAAAATTCTAAAAAAAAAAAAAAAAAAAAAAAACACAAAATTTATAAAGTAAGTTTGAATGGTCAAAAAGATAGGCAGTAGGCACAGACTTCTTACAAAGTTTTATGATTTTCATTTACCAATTTTTTTTATTTGTTAAAATATTCCATTAAAAAAAAAACACCACAAAATAATAATAAAAAATTCATTATTTTTTTAAGAGCTTGGGTTCTTTCTTTGACTGTCACCAGCGCATTATAGCACACTTCACAGAAAAAAGCAGAGCATTTACTCTCTCTCTCTCTCTCTCTAAAACACACACAAATCCATAAGAGTGAAAAGCCAAAAGCTTTGAAGTTTTTAACACATCAAAAAACCCAACTGGATCTAAGTTTCTAAAGCCTCTGATACTTTGTTGTTCAAGGAGCACTTGTTGATGCCTGGGAATTTCTGGTTTGATCGGTATGGATGTTTTAATTTTTTTTTTTTATATTATTTCTCAAAGACCCAGTTTTTGTTTTTTCACTTTTTTGAGGTTTTTGGTTCTGGGTGTTGTTTGTTTTTGTTAAAGTTTTGATCTTTGTTGTTGGGTTTGAGTTTGCTTTGTTGGGCTATTGATTGGTATGGATCTATAGGTTTCTTTGTTTAGCTACTTTTTGTGATGGTTAAATTTTGTTTAGTTTATGATCATTTATTTTATGTTGGATTTACTTGCTTTGATTATCAATTTTTTTTTTAAATTCTTTGATTACTTGTGGGTGTTTATAGAGTGCAAGAGATTTATGCTTATCAGCTTCCATTTTCTTTATTTTTAAAGAGAAATTGCATTTTTGAGCTCGTTTTATTGATCTCCAGATCTCTCTCTCTAAATTCCCATCTCTTATGCTGACTAAAAAAGGTGTCAAAATGTGAATACTTTGATATTTTTTTAGCTTGATGGGGTTCTTAAGCTTTTTAGTGTTTGGTGTGGAAGTAGATAGGTTTTGACAAACCCAAACTTTGTGCATACTTTGATTTTGTTAAATATTTTGTGGGAATTTATAAGTTTGTGTTAAGTAGTTGATGTGAAGTGCTAAAGAAATCCTTGAATATGTCTTTGGTTTTAGGTTTAGGTTGTGGAAGTAGGAGCATTTGTTTGATCTGCAGCTCATCTTTTGTGTTGTTGGCTAATTTGATGGGTTCTAGGTCTCATTCTGTTTCTCTCTGTATATGTTTATGATTCATTTTGATATTTATGTGAATTATGGAGGGTGGATAAAGGATATTTATCTTGTATAAAGCACTGCACTATAGCTAAATTTGTTATTTCTTTATGTTTTATTTGAGCAGGTAAATGATTGGTCTCATCAAGGTGAATATTTAAGGAGATTAGGAAACATTTTATACTAATGGCTTCAGTGGGCGTAGCACCTGCTTCTGGTATGAGAGAACCTAGTAACCATAATGTCGGAGTTGATCGGTTGCCTGAGGAGATGAATGACATGAAAATTAGGGATGACAAGGTACGGAGTTGGTTTGGCATTTCTCTTTCTTATTATTTTCTTGTGTTCACTTGATTTGTGAAGTTTATCAACCCGTTATTCATAGGATTCACTGTTTTTGTAGGAAATGGAAGCCACAGTTGTTGATGGTAATGGTACAGAGACAGGTCATATAATTGTAACAACTATTGGTGGTAGAAATGGCCAGCCGAAGCAGGTACAGCTTTGTTTTACAAGTTATTCTCCACAATTTCTGTAATTGAGGACCTTATGTACGCTCTTTTGAATGAAAATGTCAAAATGAATCCTACATGCTCTACAAGTGTCCAAACTAAAGCTGGTTTAGGACTATTGCAAATGTCAACAATTGTAAAATTTTTCCCTCTGGATATGTGTTTATCTTGATTTAAATGCAATGTATCATTTCATTACATGTATTTCTGATATGGCCTTCGGATATTTGCAGACAATAAGTTACATGGCCGAGCGTGTTGTTGGACATGGATCTTTTGGAGTTGTGTTCCAGGTGAGGATTTATAGCATTTAAATTATAACTAAGTTTGATGTCTGTTAATTTAGCGTCTTTTAGTTAGTATGATGCAAGCTGTTATATACTGGTTTATTATGTTTATGTAGGCAAAGTGCCTCGAGACAGGTGAAACTGTTGCTATAAAGAAGGTTCTTCAAGACAAGAGGTATAAGAACCGAGAGCTGCAAACCATGCGCCTTCTTGACCACCCAAATGTTGTCTCTTTGAAGCACTGTTTCTTCTCAACCACTGAAAAGGATGAACTTTACCTTAATTTGGTACTTGAGTATGTTCCTGAAACAGTTCATCGTGTGATCAAACACTACAACAAATTGAACCAAAGGATGCCACTGATATATGTGAAACTTTATACATACCAGGTATTGTTACTTGTTAAGAATTGGTTTCCTTCTGCTCTCACGATAAGTCATGTTTTGGACAGTGTTTATATGTTCATGTGGTTAATTTGAAAATTTGTTTTGGAAACTGCTTATGTCTAATATTGCTTGAGCAAAGATATTTAAATGTTAAGTTAGTCTTAACTCGTTTAAGAGTATCGGACTGGTGTTCTACACCATGGACTGTGAGCCCTAGGCCGACCAATGTGTCTTGATGCATTAAAGACAGCCTCAAGAATTAAGCCTCGGAATCTTCACATGTATGGTTAATTATTTTAGATTTAGGTTGACATTCCATTCTTTTTCTTTGAAGGGGTTTGGGAGGTAGGGTTTATAGCTAGCTTTAACTTCATCAACATGTGTGGTTTTTATAGTTTTGCTGATTGTTTTTGTTCTTGCTTAGATTCTAATTTATCTTTATGCTTTGCAGATCTTTAGGGCCTTGTCATATATTCATCGCTGCATTGGAGTATGTCATCGGGACATTAAACCTCAAAACCTTTTGGTATGTCTGCTAAAAAATTTGCGTGTTTATTTTAGATATTTAACTTGTGTTTTCTTTAAGCTGCACTGCCATTGCCTTTGTAAGGATGACACAGGAAAAAAAAAATGCAGGTTAACAACTTATTCTAAATTTCTAACTAAAAGCTATTGCTCTTGTACAGGTGAATCCACATACCCACCAGGTTAAATTATGTGACTTTGGAAGTGCGAAAGTCTTGGTATGTTTTTATTTTGTTATTCATGTCCTTTTTCCTGAAGTTATTTTTGTCTTTGCTGTAATTGGAATGCTTAATATCCTTATTTTCTTTAATGTTGGACAGGTAAAGGGTGAGCCAAATATTTCTTACATCTGCTCTAGGTATTATCGAGCACCAGAGCTTATATTTGGAGCAACTGAGTATACTACAGCTATTGACATTTGGTCTGCTGGCTGTGTTCTTGCTGAGTTACTGCTTGGACAGGTAATTGATTGTTAATATAAGCTTTGGTCAACTTCTGGATTTGTAATTTGTACATTAAGATTAAAATGAACTTTTTGTTCTATCAGCCTTTGTTTCCTGGTGAGAGTGGAGTCGACCAGCTCGTGGAGATAATCAAGGTAAATATAATATTTTGTTATGTAATGGAACTTGGATATTTATTTATTGTGGGATTTTTTGTATGAAATTTGCTGGTTAGGAACTAGCTGATGAGACAAAATGAAGTCTTTTGAGTACAATTATTTCACTGGGCTGACCTAACAGATGCTTTAGCTTTTAGCCTCTTAGATTGGGCAGTGGTTGGTTTGAATTATGGTCATGCATGTTTACATGGTATATGGATATTTTTTACACTGCTGTAATTGATATGAATTTTTCTGTGTTGTAGGTTTTGGGCACCCCTACAAGGGAGGAAATCAAATGCATGAACCCTAACTATACAGAGTTCAAATTCCCTCAGATTAAAGCCCATCCATGGCACAAGGTATTCAAGATGGGAATCTTAAGGTCTCATAGTATATATTTTTATCACCAATCCTCCTACTAATATCTGCTCATTCCTCTTTTATTAGATATTCCACAAGCGGATGCCTCCAGAGGCTGTTGATCTGGTTTCAAGACTACTACAATACTCCCCTAACCTACGATGCTCAGCTGTGAGTACATTAAAATCTCAGTTTTCCAATATCTTATTTTATAAATTTACCAGCAATCTTGCACTACTCCCTTGGGAACATCTTCACTAGGCTGTGTATGATATGATTCATCTGTTGATCATAGGAATCTTGTAGGTGAATATTGGTAATTGTTCACAATAGTTGTATGATGGTGGAGATTGCTTTTACAGCATGGATCAATCTGTTCCATTTTTGTTTGGGACGGGTTGGTTTGGAAAGAGCATGTAATGACAAAGTCTACCAAATATGTTTGACTATACAGGTGGTCCTACTTGGGTTGTATCATTTTCTAGATTCCCTCTTGGTAGAGTTGGTTCATTTCATTCACCTAACACAATTTTAGACAGCATCACTTATAGGAGTCAAAGCTTGAGGAATTTTCCGTGAGACTGAGGGCCAGTGGGGCATGCACATTTTAAACTTGGGCTGCATCTCATCTTGATACCATGTCGCCACTTGATGTTAGTTAAGCACGAGTCACGTTTGTTTTGTTTTTGTTTGTTTTTTTCTTTGGCTGGAAAAAGTGTGATGCACATTTGGTATTGTATATCAATTCAACTCAAATAAGCTTTAGCCATGATTCCCACTGACTTGGGTCGGCTCAATAGATCATTTTACAAGTTACTGGGATTGCTACATATTTTTCTTAATGGCTTTTGCGGCTTGACAATCAGAAATGTTTTTGAATGCAAATATTGTCTTCTTGTCACAGTATGAGTTTAGTGACTTTTTGGCCAATTGTCTTCATGCTTCTCTTCTTTTGAGCTTTGTGTTCTCTAATCATGCTTCAATTGCAATGCAGCTGGATGCCTTGATCCATCCCTTTTTCGATGAGCTACGTGATCCCAACAGTCGCTTGCCAAATGGACGGTTCCTTCCACCACTATTCAACTTTAAATCTCATGGTATGATATCATTTTAAAACAAATTAAATTACCTTATAAACTGTTATTCCCATCCAAAAGTCTCACCTGCTGTTTTTGTCAACTAGAATTGAAGGGGGTGCCGGTTGAGATTTTGGCGAAATTGATCCCAGAGCATGCAAGAAAGCAATGCCCCTTTCTTGGTTTGTGATTTGATGTAATGTAACAAACCCACGAGTGTTCTCTCCGTATGGAGCTGTGTTCAATCTATTTATGCTATTTGTTCTCAGTTCTTCAATGTATCTTTTGTTCTATTATTTACCTTGTTTTGTAAAAGCAGATTTAGAGATATGCTACCTATTTGCCCAAACCTCAATGGGTGTCTGATTACCTTCTTCTTGTATCACAGCCAGATTGTAACCTCACATAGAGAAGACAAACATCAGCATTATCTAAGTGTTTTATCTGTATTGCTATTTCTAGATGACAATATCAGCATATGTCCAGTAGTTTCTATCTGTCTTGGGATTTCAATGTTAGTCTAGGACTTGGGAAGTCATCTAATAGGAGACTGTAAAAGTCTTCTCACACCCTTTGTGAGTACCTCAATAGTCTTGGTCTCTGAGCTTTTATAATGGGTTCCATGGTGTATTGAAGTAACCACCCTTGGTCTTGCATAAGCTTCATCGGTAGCAATTAAAATATTTATATCTCAATTAGGGGCCCTCATTGTGGTGGTTTGGTTGTCATTTTCCAATAAATAAATAAAACAATTTAAGGATTTTCTGTTCAAATAATACAGGGTAGTCAAGAAAACTAGATTGATTGTTCTTTATTTTTTTAGGATAAACCCGACATTTCATGCCAAGTAAGTCACTTTTGTTTTATGGTATTATTTGAAATATGCAATACGTCCTGTCCAATAATTGAATAGATGGTTGATTTTGTCAAATCAAAATCATCTTTGGTCCACATGTTTGCTCTTGTTCTTACGTTTCAGGCCGTCAATGATTTGTGGTCCATCTCTGCCCACCGTATATAAAAAAAATACAAACGCTAAACACAGGACCAAACTTGGGTAAAGTAAAGGTTCCTTAATTGAATTGAATTTTATCGTTGTATTGACTAATGCGGTCAATTGGGGAATTTATGGCACAGTAGCTAAGAAATTTCATATAAATTTTATACTATACATATCTTGTTGATTATATCCACACATGTACTAGAGTTCATTTGAAACATGAGGTTGTGAAATTGGATTTCACAGGCATCAACATGGGTCCCTCGTCATTTTTAATAGTTTGCCCTTAATTAATGATGAGGACTTTGTAGTGTGGCTAGAAAACCACCCCCATTGTTGAAGCCTGCCCTTGAAATGGACAGGCCTCCTTCCTTGCTTTCCTTCTTTCTCTAACCTAACGTTTGACAGAGAAAGAGAGGGAATTCCATGCAAGTTTGGTCCTGAAGTTCCTTGTCAACTAACTTGGCTGTTTTTGCATATAATTGCTATCCTCCTTCAAATTGGCATTGTCTTCATGACCATTTCTCCCATCTTGTATAACCAAAACGTGCTATATTTAAGAATCATGATATTTCATATTTGAATATTGTGCTCTCTAATGAATAAATAGTCTATACAAGTAAAATCATACATCTATCATTACTAAAGTCTCTAGGAAGAGAGCATTCTCTCTAGTAGTAGTTACATGGATTGTGTAGTGACCCAAAAAGGGGGGTCTTGCATTCCATAGAATCCCACATCGCCTAGGGAAGCACATGAAAATGTGTTTATAAAGAATGAGCTCCCTTCAATGTGTAGAGGCCTTTTCTCTAGCGCAACTTGGGGAAAAACAAAACTATGAAGGGTATGGGTCTCAAAGCGGACAATATCTACACAGTTGGGGCCCATATGCATAATCCACCCCCCTTACGGGCACACGCGTCCTCGTGTGTGGGGCCCACACTTCCAGCTAGGACATGACTTTGATACCATCTGTAACGACCCCGCCCCAACTGTGTAGATATTGTTTGCTTTGGGACCCATACCCTTCACGATTTTGTTCTTCCCCAGGTTGCACTAGGGAAAAGGTCTCTACACATTGAAGGGAGGTCATTCCTTATAAACACATTTCAATGTGCTTCCCTAGGCGATGTGAGATTCCATGGAATACAAGACCCCCCTTTTTGGGTCACTACAGATTGCCCCTTTCATTAAATGTGGGATTCATAAGTGTTAGAGGAACGCTCCATATGGCTATTACAAGAGATACATTCTTCTGGGAATGATTTGTTATTTAAAAAATAAGGGAGTTAATCACAACTATTTATCCTAAATTAGGATATTTAGCAAAATTTCTACTAAAAAAAAGGGTATTTACAAGAAATTCTAAATAATAAAAATCTTGCAAATACAATCCCTCATATGCTAACTTAGATGACATAGTAAACATTGTAAATTAATCTTGAAGTAGAAGTTGATTATTAAATTAATCAAAGGTGTAAAAGACTTTCATAATTAAGCATGGATAGCTTGAATCTAAAAATAAAATAACATTGTGAGAGTAGCCCATCCCAAAGAAGTGTTGAGACAATCATGATCTAGAAAACTTCTCATCTATTGCCACACCTACTTTATAATATGTTATACTAGTCGCTAACTTGTGTTAATCTTGATTTATTTACAATAGTCATCGTATCATAAATTCATATTATACTTAGAAACATGAGGGACCATTAATAACATACAAATTGTAGCAATTGAACTTGTATAATAATCTTCTAAAAGAAAAACATGCATAATAAATTAAGCGCTATCCAACAAATATTGTAACTCTTTTGGGAATGAATGTTAGGTGAGCATAGTTTTTCTAAGATGTATATGAATGTTTTGCAAACGCAACTTTCATAGATTTTTGTAAGAAAATTTAAACAATTCTTTGTTTCTTCTTCTTTGATTGCACATTAGGAATCTAATCTCAAAAATCCCAAACCTCAATATATGAAACATTCTATTATTAAATGAAAAATATCAATTAAATAAAAATTAGAATATGAAAAACAAAAGAACTCATTATACAAAAATTTAAATAAAAATTAGAACATGAAAAACAAAAGAAATTAAAGCTACAAAGAGAAATTGACATACCTAGAGGACAAAGAGTTTTGTAGAAACAAAAGAAGTCTCTTTTGTAATATGGTTCTTTATGACAATCTTGTTCTCAAAAATCCTAATAACTGAGGGAGTGGGAAAGAATTCCTAAGCAGGTCTAAGAAAGAATAACTAATTAATTAATTGAAAATAAAGATAAACAAAATATAATTAGTAGAAATCCTAATAAGAGATTCTGAAAAGAATTAATAGTTTAATTAAAACCCCTTTCTTTGGGTTTAGATTTTGTCAAATAAATGAAGAATTAAAAGACAATGTGATCACTCCAAACCTTATGTGATTATTTATAATAAAGTCAACAATAATAGGTCTCTCTAAACCCTAGCGTCCATAGAAAAAGTGCTTGCCTACGGGTGAGGCTATTTCTTCCTACCGTTCTTCTCCTTTTCTTCATCGGAAAGAGCAGAATCGTTAGGAGTACTTGGAGTATTGGAGATGGAGAACCTTTCAATGATGTGGTGAAAGTTTTCTTTGTCTGAAAGTGAAGGGCAAGACTTTGTTGTTCAAGAGACAGTGGCTGCAGAAGAATTTTATGTTGCTGCTAGATTTTTCACATGTCGTGTTCTTAACATAGAGGCTATTGCTAGGACTTTCAAGTTGCTATGGAGGACTCGAAAGTGGTTTGAAGTGCGAGATATGGGCAACCATAGGGTGGTTTTTGTGTTCACGGATGACTTGGATACAAATAAGGTCTTGATGGGAGAACCTTGGACATTTGATAAACATCTCGTTACCATGAAGAGGATTGAAAAACATATGGATGTTAGGGCCCTTCCGCTAGAGTTTACTCACTTCTAGGTCCAAGTGCATGATTCACCTATCGGTCTAAATCCAAGTGTGGCAAAAGAGATTGTGCAAATTGTTGGAGCCGTGGATGAGGATGGAGTGGAGTTGGATAATAGTAATTTTCAGCAGTATAGGGTAGA
>NW_027069784.1:272021-277334 GCF_002906115.3 Quercus suber | reverse complement strand
TTTTTTTTTCGGTGAGAAAGTAACAAGCACCGCTTAATGCTTGTTAACATTCCCCGACAATATATTTCACATTTAGCATGTGTCAATATCATAAACCTGTAATTAAGGGTTTGGGTCCCACTATGGAATATAAAAAGAATGCCCTCTGCATCAGTTGAATATCAATGAAATTATCAACCTGGTCGTTTTCATATATATTCCGGAACAGAGAATATTTGGCTAAGCAACCTTTAAAAGATGCCAGTTCCACTGGTAGACCATATTGCATATGCAACTTTATCAATTTTTTTTATTAGTTATGTCATTTTGTAATTATACTCAGGTTAAATAATATATTATAAATCTAGTTTAAAACACTAATATTATTATTTTGTGTGTTCTAATAAGTATTAATGCTTATTAAAAATAAAAATCAGCATTTTTAATAAGCAAACATGTAACATGCCCATAATATGAAATGACCTATATGGTCCTGGTTCCAATTTTATCGGATGTCCCCCAAGGGACATATGGTCCTGGTTGATCAAACTGGTCTTAATTCATTATATACATGGACAATATGTGCACCCGCAGGGATAGACAAAGGGGAAATGGAGAAGGGGATAAAGGGAAGGTTATAAAGGAAGAATATTTTTACAAAGATAAAGCAACTTAAAATGCACCTAGGATTTACTTTCGAACTGTTGCTGGGTTCAGCAGCTCTCTGCACCCACCTGATATATACACGCTGAGATATTAACATAAGAATCCATTTTACTTCTGGAACACACTAGCAATAAGTAGTATAGCTTGTCAACTTTGATAATCAGCTGAGCATGGTTGGATGCCCAGTTTGGAGCATCCTCTTGATCATGTCCATTCCAAATGCAGAATCTGATGAACTGGCCAATGGCAGCACAACATAAACTCAGCGCTCTAATCATGAGCTTGAGAGAAACTTCCTAATAGAAATTATTAGAATTTAGAAGAAACAACACCCTCTTAACAAAAGCAAGAATAATGCATTAAGGGTAGTCGATCAATGTTATCTGACCCCATGCTCATGATTCTAAATACATTTGTTGCACAAAGATGCAGCTTATTTGTTCAGAAGAACAGTTTTTGTTATATGTAATAGAATTTTATTAACAAAAGAAAGCTCTAAACGAAGAGCTTCCTAAAAATTACAACCAAGTCTGTTCACAAGAACAGTAACAAAGTATCAGCAGCATAGACCTAAGCTTGACCTTGTTATCAACTAAAGGATAGCTTGCCAAGAGCCAACCTGATGGTACTGAAGCATGTATGGTTTCCATAGGTAGAATAGGCCGTATACAGAATACTATTTAAATTAAAAGTAAATAATCCATGCCAAATTAAAATACATTTAACGAGATATACACGTTAGAAATATAGTCTCATGTTTATTACTTTGATTCTTTGGCTATTGTAAGAAAGAAACATATTAAATTAGCAATTTAGAAAACATTTTTGAGTTTAAAAAGAAAATACTTAATAAGGAATTACATCAGGTGCACCAACGTCTGGAAAGGTTTGCTTAATCAATATGCATTAATTTGGCCAACTCAAAATAGGAAAGACATCAAAGAAAGAAACTGATTTCTATTAACACACTTAAATCAACATTTAATAATAATATTGTAATCACCACTGCGCACCCTCGATGCGATGGTCATTCTACAAATATAAGTGTTTATGGAGTGAGGGGTGAGAGTCGGAGTTTAAGTTTTTAGGAGGAAGTTTCACACACATATACATTTAAATTAGATTAAAGTAGAGTTTCTATTTTTTTTTATAATACTAAGTATTTTTAACACACACACATGAGGAGAGGGAGAGAAGGTTTTTTAAAGAAATTTATAGTGGTTATATCCAAAAGGGTCTCATAGAGTTTCTATTTTGTATAAAAAAATAATAATATTGTAATCTTTATATATAAAAATATTCCAACAATGGTTAGTTTCAAAAGTGAGTTAATATGTCTCAAAAAAAAAAAAAAAAGGGCGGGGGGGGGGGGGGGGTGGGGAGTGGGGGGGGGAAGTGAGTTAATAAGGTGTAAAGGAAAAGGAAGGGCCATAGTAAGAGATAAGGAACTCAAGAAGTGAATGGTCCTTAACCACTTGGATGGACTAAAAAAGAGGCATGTTGATGTGGAATTCTTACAAGTGAAGGCACTGCAATTTGCAAAGCAGCGCCCCCACCACCCCCCCCCCTTCTCTCAAAACCACACATATACATTAAAAAAAAAAATATATATATATATATATATATTCGGATAGGATTTATTTTGGCTTCATCAAAGTGCATCAATTTTCCTCTAACTATGCACAAACTGTGATGCAGAATTTGCACCACTATCTGCAAATACAAAGAATTAATAAAAAAATAAAAAATAATTTTTTTTTCAATTTATTACATATTGTTCATTTAAATTTGCAATGTCTATTGAATATTATATATTGTTCATTTAAAGTTGCAATGTCTATTGGATAGTATAGTATGTTGTTATTTATTTTATTGCTATTTTTTATGATTGAATAGTATTTTGAATAATTGCTACACGTAGCAAACAACGTGTGTGCATGTATATATATACATACATATATCCTTTAAAATTTCAAATTTAATAGTCTTTCCGTGCATTGCATGGATTAGCAACTAGTATTAAAAAAAAATGAACAAACTGCACTTGTTATGACTTATGATGTTATATATAGTTAAAAAATATTTATAATTTTTTTGATCAACCATGTATAAAACCATTATTTATTTATTTATTTAAGAATTCTAAAAATTCTGGAGTCCAGACAGTCATTAACTTCTCACTAATTGATCCATATTGTTTAAAAACATATTCATACTTGTTGATGCTAATTAAATATCACATCTGTTTTCTCTCCAAAAAAAAAAAAATTTATATATATATATATATATATCTCACACCTGTTGTGATGGCGCTGTATTGCTCTTTACTAGGTACTGATGTAGAAGAGGTCAGTGACTGCTTAAAAAAATTTTAAACGTGAAACCTAATCTTTTAGTGCATAGGCTAAAAGAATTTTCTATAAATTTAAAACATTCATTTGACTTTTTTTTTTTGGTGAAGTTCATTTGACTTTCACTTGTTTCGAAAGTGTCATTGTTATTTATTCGAGTCCAAATTTTCTATCTCATTTTATACTCCATCAATAAAAATATGTCACATGGCTAACAATTAAATTAACTCCTACCATTATGCCTTTCCTAATTTCAATTACCTAAAATAAACAAAAGTAAATAAAAACCCAACCCATCTCTACCACTACCAACACTACCAGCGCCTCAATTACCACCTTCACACTACCACCCAAAAATAAAATCCAAATCCAAGAACACAACAATAGTGCGAGTGCGAAAGAACCGTCCAAATCAAAGAAACCAAACCCACAAATCAGAAACAACAAGAGCAAGTGAAGGCTCCAATTTGCGCAACACCCACAAATCCCTTTTTCTCATCAATAAAGCTACGGACCTACAATTTTAATTAATTTTTCTGTTGAGCTCAGTTTTCCTTTAGTTACACAATAACGTGAAGGCCTTTGTTCAAGTATTGTCTCTAGCTGAAGAAAATACTATGTGGGTTATATTGGTAGTTCAAATAGTGAGATGATGGTTGGTGGGTTTGAAAGAGATGGTGAGATTGATTTGGATTTAAAGAACAGTGAGGCGGTGGTAGTGTTGATTTTGCAAATTAGTGAGGTGATGGTGCAGACCAGGTGATGGTGGCTTGCCGTGACCGGAAACGTTGATAGTGCCGGCGGCTGGTGCCAGAGAAGGATGGTGATAGAGGTGGGGAATAGTTTGGTTGTTTGGTTGATGGCACCGGCGCTGGTAGTGTTGGGGATGGGTTGGGTTTTTATTTACATTTGTTTATTTTAGGTAATTGAAATTAGGAAAGGCATAATGGTAGGAGTTAATTTAATAGATAACCATGTGACATGTTTTTATTAGCAGATAATAGAATGAGACAGAGAGAAAGAGATAGAGGATTTGAACTCCCTATAAGATGCATATTGAAGTATTTTGCAAGATTATGTCAATCATGTCTTTTCATTTTCTTAAATTATTTGATTATTTGTATATATTTAGAAAGTTTAAATTAATTTGTTTGACACATTAATTAGAATTGCTGTTTATGGCTTAGAATGTTTAATATAAAAAAATAATAATAAATTAACATGTATTTATGACACATTAAGTAATAGACTTAATTAAGCGGTGCTTGTTACTTTCTCACCGAAAAAAAAAAAAAAAAAAGAAGAGCAAAGCGGTGCTTGTTAAGTGCAAAAAAGACCAAAAAATCTGTCAGAAAAAATCATAAAAATACCAAATAGTATCTACAGAACTGAAAAAAGGAAAAATTTTTAAGTAGTCTTGGAGTATAGTGAAATGGTACTTCCTTCTCTCACATTTATGGTAGATCTTATCATGAATTTAATGAGTAGACCCCACCATGAATGTGAGATGATGAAGCACCATTTTTTATGCTCTAGGAGTACTTAAGAGTTACTCAAAAAAATGACCTAAACTGAAAAAAAAGACAAATTTTGTCAAAAAAAAGTAAAAAAAAAAAAAAAAATTGTGGTTATACAATAAAGTCAACTTAGGAAGGAGGCACACGTAGTTTCCATATTTTTGTCATGCAATTGTATCTGCTAATGAATATTAGTGTGATGTAATGCTTCGTAGTTTAGCCAATGGCCTCATAGCCAAGTGGCACTCGGGTTCTTTTGTAACCTGTTATTCGGGGGTTCTATCCCCCGCACTTATCTAGTAAAAAAAAAAAAAAAAAAAGCTTCAAAGTTCAAATTCAAAATATCAATATCGTATGATTGCAATTTAAATATGTATCGATGTATCCGCCAAGTGTGATCGGCATCTTGAATCTATTGGTTATTTTTTTACGATATTGCAAAATTTTCAATGAATAAAAATCTATTTGTAAGAGCATAAGATCTCCTCTTTTATTCTTTATTTTTTATTATTATTATTTATTTAATTGTTTATCTTTTTTTACATACAACAATCATCATCCACTCTTATGTATATTTACATAATTATACACAGATTGATGTTGGTTATTTTAAGGTAAAATTGTGTAAATTTTACACTTTTTTCTATTATATACAAATTAATGTGAATGCTCTAACTAATTGGGCATCTTGTTGAATGAATTAGCTTAATTTGGCCTTCCTTTATAAGAATGGCTGGACATGGCAAGTTAAATACGATTATGATTAATGTCTTCGGGCTATGATGTATTTGTACTCAGAT
>NW_027069784.1:268311-271368 GCF_002906115.3 Quercus suber | reverse complement strand
TCTAAATGAATTTTTTCTAAGGTTTAAGATTAGCAGATTCTATTTTTGTTGTTGGGCTAATTAAATTTTTTTTCCCAGATTTTAGATCAAATTGATTTGTCATTAAGATTTTTCTTTGTGTTTAAAAAGGTCAAGATATTGTTAAGATGGTTATATTTAAATTTATTTAAGTTGGGCTTAAGGTTAGGGAGTTCAAATTTTTATTTTAAATGTCAAAACAGGAAAAATAAAATAAAAAATATTATAATAAATTTTTTTTTTGGGTTCAATTCAGGGGGTTCATTTGAACCCCCTGGGCTCCAAGTGGAGCCGCCCCTGACTACTAAACCACTATAGAAATGGAAAGCTGAATAGACAAGCACCTTTGTGAGATAAAAACATGATGGGAAAATACCATTTGTAGTATTATTAAATAATTGAAGCATGTGTGCACTCCACACGTAAGGAAATTGTATCTTAAGCTTTCAGATCTTGGGAAGATACATCAATAGTTAATTTGGAAGGATATTAATTGTGCATATATAACATATTCCATCCGAATGCAACAATTAAATAGTTTGGCATTTTCTTATCTTCCTATTGCCGTCAAACTAATTGTTTAATTACAACTGGGTTTTGAGGAACAACCATCCTGGCTGGCTTTGCTATCGGTTACCTAAAAAGAAAACAAAAATATAATGAAGGATTTGTCGTTTCTGATTTTTGAGTCCACTGAAGAGAAGAGGGAAGGGAAGCTTTGGGCTTTGTTTTTTTGTTAGGTCAGTTTGCTGTCCTTTTCAGCTACACTACTCTCTATTGGATACACTACTCAAATAATTTAACTTGAAACTGGTAAGTATTTAAAATGTAGTCATTTCTTCCTAAACGCAAAAACGAATTTACAAGCCAAAATGGGCTACAAGCTAATTAAAATCACTTGAAGTCATCATAAAGGATGATTCATAGAAGCAATCTGCAACATTTCAGATTATGATACTTGACCAATAAAAATTAAGCTTATTTGATAGTACTAATTAATATGCTATATATGGATGGTTATTTATTTTTTATGCTACCACTGTTCTTGGTTAGCCAACGAAGTTATGTGTTGTTTTGTCTGGAACAAAGCAAAAAAATGAAAAATACATTGAAATTAGCCTAATTCAAATATATAATTCCTTTGTTCGAATGTATATTCAATTTGAAAGACTGGAATGAATTTCTCAAAATTGTCCCAAGTTAAGCCACACATAGTCCTGAAATTTTGTATGCACGTACGTTTTCACGAAGTGACCATCCAGTACAAGTTAATTTAGGATGGAGCAGAACTTGATACCCATTTGTTGGGGTCCTTTTCGTGTTTGGCCGCATGATAGTTGTTGAACAGGTCAGAGTCGATTAATGATTATGGTTGTTCTTGGCTCAATTGGTAAAGTGTCTTATTGTCGAATAAGAGATTTGGTGTTCAATCTCTGCCTACACCAAAAATCAATTGGTATCTTGGTCTAATGATAAAGAGCAATAATTAGAAGCAGACGCCATAAGTTAAACTCTCAAAAAAAAAAAAAAATTTTTTTAACCTTAGTAATTATATTTGGACCAGACAAGGTCAAATAAAAAATTAAAAAAAAAAAAATATATATATATATATATCTATATTGAAAAAATAGACATATACCTAAAGTAAACTTCCCACAGTAGAAAGAAACTTAAATTATTTTTTTATGAATGAAAAAATGTAAGATCATGGAGGCAAATCACATCCTGCTGGGCAACAAATATCAGTATATCATGGGATTCCCTATTGGCCTGCAACTCTGGCGTAATGCGCCTCACACTACTCAAACCCAAGAACTAAATTGAAATTAGAATCATGAATATGTCCCTACAGTGGTGATCAAGTTGTCATTGGCACTTGGCACTAGTGAACTAAGATCATACGATTTACAAACAGAAGAAAATTGAAGAATAAGGTTGATAATAATTGATGACATATGAGTGAGTTTCAGTTAGTTTAATTGGTAAAAACTTTAATAGTTGAATAAGAGATTTGAGTTCAATCTCTACCTATACTAAAAATCGATTAGTGTCTTAGTTTGATGAAAAAGAACTACCATGAATACTATACATTGAAAATCTTTCAAAAGAATAAATAAATGATGATGACCCTTGTAGTATAGCTTGGTGCTTTAATAGTTGATGGGACACGGCACCGGTAAATCTGCCAAGCAGTACACTTTTGCAATCCATGTAGCAAGGTTTGTGAGTCATAAAAGCATATTTGCAAAATGGAAAAAATAATTTGGGTTGTGAAGCCCAATCTATGAAGTTTCAGTCCATAACTT
Source organism: Quercus suber (assembly GCF_002906115.3). Taxonomy (NCBI): domain Eukaryota; kingdom Viridiplantae; phylum Streptophyta; class Magnoliopsida; order Fagales; family Fagaceae; genus Quercus; species Quercus suber. The sequence goes on along the minus strand of NW_027069784.1, from coordinate 269,044 downwards.
TCGAGCCCTCGTACGTGAAGTAATTCGGGCTCATTATAGGCCCATTGTAAGTAGAGCAATTAGAGAAAAAAGCCTAAATCAAGGCAAATATCCAGGGAATTATCTGTGTCTTTGGGCTTTGCATTAATTAAGCCCAACACCAAGTCTTGTGATATGGCTTTTAAATTATTATTATTATTTTTTTAAATATATAGTTATTTCCAAATGTAAATTACATTTTCTCAATTTTATTGAAATTCATTTCAGTTTCTAACTTTACTTTTGTTTAACTGAATCATTTAGCTTATAAGGGTAATATATATTATGGAGTTTAGAACAAACACGCATGAACATATTTACATACATGCACATGCATGCTAATGCGGGTGCGTGAGCAAACTGCAAACACACGTGTATAGTATTTGCCTAGTCCAATTTGAATAAAGTCATTTACAAGAATTATAAATGGTATTTTAATGAAATATAAAGATATAAAAATATAAAACTCACAAAAAGTTAATATTCATATTCATATGATGTGTTTGGTAACGATATTTACACATGAATAAGTCATATTTACAATCTTGTCAAAGTCAAATTTCCACCTAGGATTTACATGAAATTATTTTTAGTTGTTAGATTGATCCCAAGTACAATTTATGTGGCTTTTTTTTCATTTTTTTTAATATAAACTTATAAAGTGTTCAATTTTAAAAGTTTTAGAACTATACTATAAATATTTATGCACTTTAAA
>NW_027069784.1:240061-263463 GCF_002906115.3 Quercus suber | reverse complement strand
CGCTTAATACTTTAGCTCATGAGCGATTTTAGCCCCTAACTTTAAAATGACACTTTTAGTCTCTATAAAATATAAATTGATCGTTTTTAGTCTCTAAAATACTTAATGTGATAGATTTTGATCCCTGACAATATTAAAGTAATCGTTTTTAGTCTTTATAGAGTGATGACCTACAGTTTTTAGTTACCCAAATAGATCAGTGGGTGTGCATGGGTTGGGTTGGGTCGAGTTGAGGGGATTTTTTGACCCAATCCATCATGGTGGGTCAAAAAAATCAACCCAATCCAACCTAACCTATCACATAAGTCCAACCTAATCCAACCCCGACCCACATAGGTCGAATTGAACCCATGAATTTGACAAATTTATATTATTATTTTATTATTATTAGTATATATTATATATATATATATATATATAATATATTATATATAAGCATTATAGTATATAATATTTTATTAGTATATATTAAATTTACAGCTGAATTTTTAAAAAAAAATTATTAAATATATTTTTTAAATATATATTAAATATAGATGGGTCAGGTTGGGTTTGGCGGGTTTGTAATTTTATGACCCACGCCCAACTCGACCCACTATAAAAAAAAAATTTTGTGACCTAACCCAACCTACCAAGCCTTAAAAACCGACCCAACCTGGCAGGTCGAGTTTGACGGGTCGGTGGGTTTTCTGCACACTCCTATTAAGATCACTATAAACTTTAGGACTAAATATAGCTCATTGGTTAAACTTTAGAATAATACTAAGTTCACAACATTTTCACAACAAATCTTACGTGTTGAGCATTGGCATTGGTTTTAATCTGGGCCTACCACAAAATTACTTTTTTGCCTACTATTAACCGTGCATAATAATTTGCATTTATGATTTGTTGTGAAAATGTTTTTGAATTTAAATGATCTAATCTCTATACATACCTTAGGAAATTCGAAATGTGCAAGTTGATCACAAAAGTAACCATACACAGCACTAGAGCTACTTTTTTCAACATCAACATGAAAGTTGAGGTTACGAGGACAATCTTCTTCACATGGAATCTGTGCTATAACCCTATTTGACATAACAAATAACCAAAACTAAGTTACACATTTGAGAAAGAATTCAATTAAAAAAAAAAATCAAATTGGCCTTTACTTACTCGAACGATGAGCGCTGAGCGAGTTTGAGAGCAGTCGTAAGAGCCAACGCCGCATATGAACGGAAGCTCCTCCGAACTACGGCTCCCAACGGTGAGCGATTGTTCGGATTTCAGAGCAAAAGCGTGAGAGCCATTGATTAACGCACTAGTCCAGTCCATAATTGCTCAATACTTTTAAATATTATTTAAGGCCTCAAACCGGCCCAGCCCGTGTAAAGTAGCATGGGTTTTGGGCAAAGATCCGAATATAAAGGGGTTCGGGTCTAAGGTTTAAAAAAAAAAAATAGAAAAAAAAAAAGTTTGACATATCATATTGTCATTAAAAAAAAAAAGTGATACCATTGCACTGTATAAAGATACGTTGACAAGGGCTTCAAAAAAAAAAAAAGATACATTGACAAGAAACTAAACCAAAGTGGACGAAAGGATCACTGGTGCCCCTTTTTCAAAACTTCAAGGATCAGTAACTTTAAGGATTAGTAATGCTTACTTGAAACTATATAGATTAAATTAAAGTAAATAAATAAATAAATCTCACGAACTAAAAGCATGTAATGTAGGGGTGTGCAAAAAACTGAAAAACCGAAAAAACCGATTCAAACTGACGCAAAAATTTCGGTTCGGTTTCGATTTTATTAAATAAAAAACCGAAAAGTTCGGTTCGGTTTTCGGTTTCAAATTTTAACAAACCGAAAAAACCGAACCGAACTGAAATATATTTATTATTTATAATTTATATTAAATATATAGTATTTTGTTTTTTAAAATATTGGACTGAATTTGAATTCTGAATTGACTCAGCAGCTTTGCGTGTGGCAGGCAACTTTGCGTGTGGCAGTGAGCCCCTAGCCTTCCATCATTTCATATTAAAACTAATAAAACAATTCGGTCTTCAGTGATTCACAGTTCAGAAATTCAAGATTTCAAAATTCAAACAAATCCGGCCTTAATTAAATTAATCAAACATAACATTTTAAATCTAATTATACTAATTTTTATCTTTGGGAGTTAATTAAACTAATTAAACTAAAACTAATTAAGGGTATAAAATGAAAATTGGAAAACCCTACATACACGGCCCACACTTTCAGTTTCACACTTTCACTCTCATACTCTCAAGTTTCATCTCTCTCTACCGTTCAGACTTCAAAGTTCAGTCTGTCACCGCCTCCACACCTCACCCTCCCCACCCTCCACTCGCCACCGTACCCTACATACCCGGCCCACACTTTTCTGTTTCACTCTCACACTTTCCACTCTCTCTCACGTTCAGACTTCAGCCTCCACTCCATAGTCCGTACCTCTCACGCCAAATCACTCTCTGCCGTCGCCTCCACACGCCACCCTCCCCAGGCCGGGATCTTGATCATCTCTTCTCATCTCACGGTGAGTCTTAGTTTTGATAATCTCGATACCCTCTGACCCTCTTTGTGTTTTGTGTTTTAAATTTTGAAAATATTGAATCTTTGTATTGTAGGATTAATATAACATCAAGATGTTTATTTTTTCAAGTTTTAATGTTTTATATGCAAATAAAGTTAGGGCTTTTAAAAAATTGAAAACCCATGTGCTTGGCTTCTTGTATTAGTTGGTTTTTTTTTTATTAAAGTTAGCTCAGCTGATTGCCTTTGTCTCATGTGGTCATTGAAAATCTCGACAACCTTCTCTGTGTTTTGTATTTTGGGTTTTGTTTAATACTAAATCAATAAAGTTAGGCTTTTTAAAATACTGAATCTCTGTTTTGTAGAAACAATGTAAGATTAAGATGTTTATTTTTTCAAGTTTTATATGTGAATAAAGTTAGGGATTTGAAAAAATGATAACCCATGTGCTAGCTGGTTTTTTTATTTAAAGTTAGCTGATTGCCTTTGAGTTCTGATATATAAAGTTAGCTGCTTTTTTATTTATTTATTGTTGATATATTTTTGTTTATTGTTGTTGACGTGCTATGAATTTGTGACTGTGATGTTGAGTTGTTATTTTCTTATTGATGTTACAGATTTGAAAATCAATAACCACATGTGCTTAACTGTGATGTTGGTGTATTTGTTAATAGTTGCTTTGATGTTGATGTGTTTATTATTGGCTTGTTGCTGTATACTAGAGTCATTCTCATTCGGTCATTCCCTCTCTTTTTTCTTTTTCTTTTTTCTTGTTGACTTGTTGTGTTATTGTACAATGTATACTAGAGTAGAGTGAAGAGTCCTTTTTATTCTTTTTATTTTTTACTTTTTATAGTTGCTGACTTATTGTGTTTTATTTTATATTGTAGATGAATGAGACAAGAGAAATCCCAGAGGGTCAACACAATGAAGCGGGTCAAGGGGCAACTAATGTGCATGAAGACAAAGGCAAAGCCCCACTCCCACCAAGTGAAGGTAATATTGGTAAAAAAAAGATCTATTGTTTGGGGTCATTTTACTGTTATTGAAGGGGGGGAAAAACCTAGGGCAGCTTGTAATTACTGTGGCACAACCTATGCTTGTGACACTAAGTGTAATGGCACTACAAACATGAGAAATCACATACAATCACAATGTTTGAAATATCCTTATAGGGAAGACAAAAAAAACCAATCAACCCTAGCATTCAAACCTAAAGAAGAAGGAGAAAGTAGTGGTAAACTTGTGCCTTGGGTGTTTAATTTTGAGGAATGTAAGAAAGCATTAGCAGAAATGATTATTCTAGATGAGTTGTCTTTTAGGTTTGTGGAGGGTTTTGGTTTTAGGAAGTTTATGTCTGTTATCCAACCTAGGTTCAATCCAATCCCTTGCCGCACAACTATTGCCAAAACTTGCTTTAGGGTGTTTTTAGATGATAAACAAAAGTTGAAAGAAGCCCTAAGAGAGCAGCGGGTCTGCCTTATCACAGATACATGGACATCCGTTCAAAATCTAAACTACATGTGTCTCACTGCTCATTTTATAGATAGTAATTGGAAAATACACAAGAGGATTCTTAGTTTTTGTTTAGTGGAAAATCGCAAGGGTGAAACACTTGGGAAGGCAGTTGAGATGTGTTTACTTGATTGGGGGATAGATAAGATTTTAACCATTACAGTTGATAATGCTACCTCTAATAGTGGGCTGATTTCTTTTATTCAAAAAAAGACTAAGCATAGGAAGGCAACAATTTTAGGGCATAAATACTTGCATGTGAGGTGTAGTGCTCATATCTTGAACTTGATTGTTCGTGAAGGGTTAGTTGAAATGGATGAGACAATAGTGAAGGTGAGGAAATCTGTGCGATATGTGAGATCATCTCCACAAAGACAAAGCACATTTAAGTTATGTGCAGAAAAGGAGAAAGTTGACTGTAAAAATCAATTGTGCTTAGATGTGCCCACTAGGTGGAACTACACCTATATGATGTTGGAGAAGGCTGTATTAGGAAGTCGAGCGGGGAGCTTGTAGTCCTTTTGTACGAACTTCAATTCTTTCATAGTGAATTCAGGTTAGCCTTGAGGATCGGTGGGTCAAATCCTCCCCAGGTTTTTACCGTGTGGTTTCCTGGGTGATCATATCTTGTGTTATTTATTTTCCGCTGCATTATTATATCTTGATATGATTGTTTGGATTGTTTTAACCTAGAATTGCTTAATTTGACTAAGTAACAACTTGGCTAATTAATCTAGGCTACGCAATCTGTGTGTTTTAAGGGGTCTAAAACCGTTCACAGCTCTATATGTTTTGTCCTTTCATGACACATAGGATTAGCTGCAATTATAGTTGTCAAAACATGAATCGTATCATGAATCAATTTTTAATTTTTCTGTATCGTGTATTGTAAGATACACAAACACTTAATAAAATTTATAAAAAAATTTATAAATATACATATATAAAGGGTATATTCATTATAAATTTTGAATATATTCAACTAATGACTAATTTATTCATCACTTATGTAATAATATTTAACAAGCCAACTAAAAAAATCAAACTAGTATGTGTTTATAACATACACAATCAAATTACTTAAATTCGAAAGTGATAATATATTACAAATGACCCAAAAATAATAATTTTGTTTCCATTATATTGCCTAATCAACCACACCTAAGTCAATGCTATCATCGTGTTTATAATTTTGCCAACTTATTTCTTCATTAAAATTTTCTTCATCATTATTCATAATTAACATTTACTATCTCTTCTTATTCTTTTTATTTTAATATTTTTTTATAATTTTTTTTTTGGGCATTCTAGTTTCTTGGACTTATAACAATAATGATAAAAATAAAAAATTTATATTGTCAATAAATATTTTGTTCATAGTATATAAAATAAATTTGTAAATATTAAAGTGAAGGATAAGTGCATACTATGTAGTCCAATTGTAGGAGAAAGAGGAAAAAAAAAAACTTATGAATATGTTATTTTAGTAGGCTAAATTGAGTAAACTAGTAATTTTGTGTTAAAAACAAGTCTAACAACTTTTTAGATTCAAATAAAAGTACAAATTTTGACAAAAAATCTCATTTTAAAGTATTTGTCTATGTATTGTATGATACGTACGATTTTATGATACGATATGATTTATATAATACACATATACGATACGAAACTTTTTACACATGATATGATACGTATCGCGTATTGTATGATACTGACAACTATGGCTACAATATGTAATGCAACTTGGCTATCATAATAAAGGAGAGCCGGTTGTGAGTGATTAACCAAACAAACTCACTGACAAGAGTTGCCATGGATTTGTATTCTGACTCTGCAAATGACCTAGACAATGTCTGCCATTTCTTAAACTTCCAAGAGATGAGAAACTGCCTCTAAAATACACAAAATCTTGTTATTGTTCTCCTGGTGTTCCTTTCAGGTACTTAAGCACCCTATGAGCTGCTTAGAGATGTGGTTGCCTTGTTCAAGAGAGAAACTGGCTAAGCTAATGCACACTGAAAGCTATATCTGGTCTTGTCAATGTCAAATACAGCAATTTCCCAATCAGTCTCCTATTCTATGAAGGATTTGACACTAGTTCCCCATGATAATTGGACAACTTGGCATGTTGTTCCATAGGTGATTTGAATAGCTTAGCTTCTAGTTCACCAGCTTCTACAAGAAACTCTAGGACATACTTCCTTTTGCATAAGCTAATACCCTTAGAAGATCTTGCCACTTCCAAACCTAGAAAGTATTTCAAGCATCCAAGGTCTTTCAATTTAAACTTGACATCTAGAAAATTCTTGAAATCTATCACAGCTTGTACATCATTATTGGCCACTAGTATATCATCCACATAATTCAAAATGATGATAATAATGCCATTATGAACTCTAGTAAACATAGAGTAGTCAGACTTGGACTGAGCAAAGCCATGAGCAAGAATGGTAGTTGACAACTTTGAGAACCACTGCCTACTAGCCTATTTAAGGCCATACAATGATTTTGTCAACTTGCAGACCATATTATTCCCCCCTTGCTACCAAACCTAGGTGGAGGTAGCATATACACCTCTTCCTCCAATTCACCATGGAGAAAGGCATTATTCACATCTAACTGAGCCAAATGCCACCCAAAAGTAGCTGCAACAACAAGGAGTGTCCTAATAGTAACAAACTTGACAATTGGACTGAAGGTTTCATAGTAATCCAAACCCTATTGTTGTGTATAGCCTTTGGCTACCAACCTGGCCTTATAATCTTGAAGACCCATTTACATCCAATTGGAACCTTAATAGAAGGCAAAATAGTGAGAACCCTAGTATGAATAGCTTCAAGTGCTTCTATTTCAGCAGCCATAGTAGCCTGCCATTAAGGATCTTGGAAAACCTTAGCATAGTAAGAAGGTTAAGTAGCAGAGGAAATGGCAAGAGTTAAAGCTTTATGACCAAAAGAGAGATGATTGTATGAGATGATAGATTTAATGGGAAAGACAGAGTCAGAAGAGGATAAGGGAGAAGCTATAGCCATTTTGCAGTGAAATCTTTAAGGTAGGTAGGGGCTTTATGCAATCTTGTAAAATATCTAATAGGAAATGGTGGAGGATTATTAGGTGGAACAACAAGAAGATTAGGTGTAGAAACAGGTTCTTGGATAGGTGAGATCTGTGTAGTAGTGATAAAAGGTGGATCACTATCTAAAACAAGAGGAGGTGGGGTAGTAAAAAGGGAACCAGTGGGAAAAGCAGGAGAAATATTAAAATTCATTGACTAGAATGGGAATATATTTTCATGAAAGACAACATCCCTAGATAAGAAAGCTAGAGTCTATGTCTAACGATTTGTATCCCTTAACATCTCTAGAGTACCCAAGGAAATCACAAGCTTTGGCCCTTTGATCAAATTAAGTCTTGTTTCTAGAGAGAGTTAAAGCAAAGCAAAGACAACCAAGAACCCTAAGTTGAGAGTAGGGGCACTTTATGTAAAAGAACTTCATAAGGTGTTTTGTGTTGTAACAATGGACTAGGAAGTCTATAGATCAAATAGACAGCAGTAAGAACACAATCTCCCCAGAACTTCAAAGTTAAATTGGACTGAAACTTAAGTGCTTTAGCAATACTAAGAATATGCTGGTGTTTCCTCTCGACTACTGAACAACACCCTTGGATGAAAAAAAAGTAGACATTAAAAATTCAAGATCATTATCTGATTGAAAAGATTTGATTTTAAGGTGAATCTGAGTTTCAACATATGTGAAAAAAGATTGAAGAATGTTTTATGTGTCAGATTTAAGTTTCATCAAGAAAACCCAAGTACATCTACTACAATCATCAACAATGGTTAGAAAATATCTAAAACCACCTATAGTAGGAACAAAAAAGGGTCCCCTAATATCACAATGAATTAGATCAAAAATGAATTAACAAAGATTGTTTTCATTAAGAAAAGGAAGCCTCTGTTGCTTTGCAAGTGGACAAACTGTACACAAAGGTAGATCAAAATTAGAAAAAGATACATCAGGCACTACAGAACTAAGCAATTGTAATCTAGATGATGAAGGATGACCTAGCCTATTGTGCCATAGAACAAATTTTGAAACCATACAAACATTGTTACAGACTGAAACAATTTTGGAAGCTGAACTAGAGTCACTAAAGGCAACACCAAGAAAGGACAAACTAGATGGCAGGAAAGAAGAAAGCTGAATTGGAATTGAAAGTTGTGTATTGTATTGTTATAGAATGTACAAACCACCTTGCTTTTTACCCAATCCAATCGTCTTTCATTGGAGTAGGTCCTGAAGAAAATAGAAATGAGACAAGAAAATGCAACAACATCAAATGATGTGTTAATTTGCCTATGGAAATGAGATTAAAAGAAAATGAGGGGACACACAAAAGATTATCAAGAACCAAATCACAAGACAATTGAACTTGACCAACATGTGTAACTAAGACAGACTCTCCATTAGGAAGATTTGTTAGGTTCTAAAGACATAGGATTTGATGTATTTAGAACTCTAATGTGTAATGTTGGCAAACCATGATCAAAATAATATATTTAATCCTATTTAGGCTTGCTCAAAATTTTTTAATTTATGTAAAGTTGAAATCGAGAGACTGCAGATGCATTGGTGCATTTCGGCCTGGCTCGATCGATCGAAAGTTAGACTCGATTGATCGAAAGTCGGCCAGAATATTTTTTTGCAGAATTTCCAAGTCAGCCCTATCTCATTAAACGTTTTGGGTTTTCTGTTTTTTCCCTATGTATAAAAACAAAACCCTAGCCACGTTTTTGTGAGTTGCTCTGGTTGTATTGTTGCTCATACTTTGCGGTTTGTGTGAATCTCTTGTGAGATCATTGACAAGCTTTCCTTCACATAAACTTATGGTTTTTTAGGTAGAGATATTATCAATACCTTGATGATCAACTCAGTTGCTGCCATTGAAGCTTAAAAAATAACAAGCGTGGGTGCTTGTATCTTGTGGAGAATCTAAGAAAGAAGGATTCCGTGGATTCGAAGTTTGCACGTGGTTGTGTCAGTAAATTCTACTGGTGGGTAGCATTAGGAAGTCAAGCGGGGAGCTTGTAAGTCCTTTTTTATGAACTTCGATTCTTTCATATAGTGGATTCAGGTTTACCTTGAGGATAGCTAGGTCAAATCCTCCCCAGGTTTTTACCGTGTGGTTGGGTCATCATATCATTGTGTTATTTACTTTTCCACTGCTTTATATTTTTGATATGATTGTGTGTTTGTGATAACCTAAAATTGCATAAATTGACTAAGTTAATCACTTGACTAATTAACTAGGTTAATCCGGTTGGTTTAAGGGGTCTAAAACCATTCAAGTGGTATTAGAGAAGGTTGCTCTCTTATTATAGATCTTTTGATCTCTGAGCTGATCCTTGACCCCTGTTGTCATGGAACATGGACACTCTCTCGTTGTTCCTCCTCACTTTGATGGGAATAACTATGCTTATTGGAAAGTAAGGATGAAAGCATTCCCGAAATCTATTGATGAGAGGGTTTGGAATTCCGTTGAGTACGAATGGGAGAAGCCCACTACTCCTATGAGTGAGTGGCAAACTTCTCAAAAAGAAGCAACTGGGTTCAATAGCAAAGCTATGAATGTCATCTTTAATGCTATTTTTTTGTAGGAATTTAAAAGAATCTCAAATATTTAGGTTGCTTACATTGCTTGGAAAATCCTCCAGACTGTGCATGAAGGCACAAAGGCAGTTAAGATCAATAAATTGCAACAATTAACTTCTAGATTTGAAAGCATTAGAATGTCTGATGATGAATCTTTGGTAAATTCTATGCTAAACTAAATGATATTGTTAATTTTGCTTTTAATCTAGGTGAAATTTATGATTAACCTAAAATTGTTAGGAAGATTCTTAGATCTTTAACTGAAGACTTTAGACCTAAAGTGACTGCCATTACTGAAAGTAAGGATGTGGACTCCATCCCTATTAATGAACTTGTAGGATCTCTTCAGTCCTATGAGTTAAACCTACCCAAAGCTAACAAATCCAAATCAATGGCTCTTAAGTCAGTTGATGATGTTGAGGTTGGTGGATTTGATGATGAGTTCTCTGCTACAGAGATTGCTTACCTTGCCAAGAATTTTAGAAATTTTCTTAGGAATAACAACAGAAAGGCAAAAAATACAAACACTGCTGAACCTAGAAACTTTAGGAAGAATGAACCCACTAAGGTTAATAACTTTGAAAAACCTAGAGAAAAAGTTGGTCAATCTTTAACCAATTCTTTAGGTGCTCAGTGTTTTGGGTGTCAAGGGTATGGTCATGTTAATTCTGAATGTCCTATTTACTTGAGGTCTAATGGTAAAGCTATGGCTGTAACTCTTAGTGATAACAAGGTTTCTAATGATGAGTCTGGATGTGACGAGGATGGAAACTTCATTGCTTTCACTGCTACTGCGGTAGTCAATGAAAGAGTGTCTGTTGAAGAGAACCCTTCTGATGAGAAACTCTCTAAGGATGCAGATCTTCAAGAGGCCTATAATAAACTTTGCAAAGTTGCTGCAAAGGATGCTATGAATGTTGAACTTAGCCTGAAGAAAATTGAATCTCTTGAGCTTAATAAGAAGAATTTGCTTGTTAAATTATTTGATGCTAATGATCTTTTGAACCATGTGAAATCTAAGAATATGCTCTTGCTTGATAAAATTAAAACTTTGGAACATGATTTATCTGTTGCTAGATCTGCTAGTTCTAAACTTGATCAAATGCTGAATGTTCAAAAGTATCCTTCTGACAAATCTGGTTTAGGTTATGTTGAAAGCATCTCTGTGTCTGCTCCTAATTCCATGAACTTTGTTCCTTCATCTTCTTCTGAACCTTCTGTGAGTGAGGTTGTGAGTGAAACTGTCAAACCCCCTGTGAGTGAAGTTATCAAACTTATAGAAGTTTCACCTCCTGAGAAGATTATGGTTGATTTGGGAGAGTCTAAACCTAAAAAATCTACCCGTTCTAAGGACAAGATGCATGGTAAACCTGCTTGGGTTTGTCATTTTTGTGAAAAGTTTGGACACATTCGTCCTAACTGTTACAAGCTTCAAGCTGCTAAGAGAGCAACAAACCAAAAGTGTTTGTGCCTCAAGCACAAGATCCTATGGCACTCATTGGTGAATTGGTAAAGGTTTTAAACCTTTATTTCAATCCTAGAGTTGGAAATCACTTGAATGTGAATAGGAACTCCAATGCTCATGGTGCATCTAAAAGGTTTTGGATGCAAAAGACTCATTCTAATTGAGTCTTTCTGACATGGTCCTTGTGCTTCATTACTCTATTTCTTTTGTGACCATTTTTTCTTTGGTTTGTATGTTTTTTTTTGCTTCTACGATTTGCATTGCATTTCATTCTAGGATTTAGTTTTTTCTCTTTAAAAAAAAAAAAGTAGGAAAGCAAATTGTGTTTGGCATTATTTTTCTTGGTTTTTGAAAACCAGGTTGGTCAATGTATTTACTCATAACTTGTCTTGTGTACCTTGTTTAGTTTTTGATGAGCTTATTTATTGCACTTTACTAGTTGAAACTTTGTAGTGCATGTTGTGTGGGAAAGATGTTTATCGTGTTTATCACTTTGTCTTAATCTTGAAGTCACATGTTATTTGACTGTCGGACTTGATCTTTTTGAGAAATGCATAAATAACCATTTCACCACTGTTCACTAGCCAATCATGAACACCTTAGTGCATATCATAAGATTTTGTGCTTGAGAAAATATAGCACATGCACAAAAAGAACATAAGGTGTAGCCTCGGTTTAATTGCTTAATACTTAAAATTGGTGTGTACTATTAGGTTTGATGCTATTTCACATAATTAAAACTGGTGTGTACTATTAGGCTTGATGCCAAATCACATAACTAAAATCTGTGTGTACATTAAGAGGCAAAATTCAAGAAACTCACATAATTGCAAGCTTATTTTCTAGGAGATGTGAGAGTTATATGATGTAACTCTTTAGATGATAGTCTCTTTTGAATCCTATGTGATGGATTTTGTAGACTTTGTGATTGATTGCTATTCACATATCACCTTACTTGTATCTCAAGCTTTTGCTAGTTGCACACACTACACAAGTTACTCTTTGCTAAACACTGTACATGTTATTGTGTGTGTTTTTGGTCTGACCAACCAAGTTTGAAAAATACCCTGAGATTTATACTCAACTGCTTTGTTGCTTGAGAATTTAAAGGGAGAATGGATGAAATTTTCTTTGAAAAACTGGGCTTAAAACTTGGGTTTTTGAAAAAGCATTTCATTTCATACTCATGCATTTTTGTTCATCAATTTTAATGCTATGAGAAGTTTGTGTCAAAAATGTGTTTATTCTTTTTCAAAACTGTGTTTTTGTTTAAAAAAAATTTTGAGCCTCTGCTTGATTCAATCGATCAATTTTGTTTTTCGATCGATCAAAAATGTGTTTAAAATCCTTTTCAAAGTCTTGGGTTGATTCGATCTATTGAATGTAATTTTTGATCAATCGAATATCGTGAATCAGTTTTTTTTTTTTTTTAAACACTATTCTTGACTTTTTCAAAACACTTTTCAAAAAGTTTTCAAACCTTTTTCTTCTCTCTTCAACTCGACAAGGCTAAAGCTTCTATTTTCTATTGTTTTTCTCCAAATCTTTTGCAAGGTTTTTGTCTTCTAAGGCTGGTATGTCCATTATACCCCTCCTTTGTCTTTTATTTTCTTGTTTCATGCATTATTCATTGAGATTTTCAGACCTATGCTCTTTGGCGTTTTTCATGATTCAAGCCTTCTTAAGTGAAATTGCTCATTGGGTTTTTGTCGGGACATGATATAAACTTGATGTTGATGGTTTAATTTGATTAATTTTGTGATTTGTGAAAAATTGAAAATCTAGGGTGTGAAATTGATCTGAATTGGGGATTTTGTTCAATTAGGTTAAATTTGATGAAATTGGCTTATTGTTTTGATATAATTGATCATTCTAATCTGTTTTCTAGCCTGTGTGATGATCAATTAGTCAAATTTTTTCAAAATCTTAACAAGTGGTTTCAATTTTGGGGTGTTTGTTAGAAACTCTATGCTAGAGCCAATTTTGTGAAATTGAACTTAGTATACTGCATTAGAACATGCATCATGACATTGTAATTGTTCATGCATCATATAGATTTTTGTTCTATATTTTTTTGTGCTAACTTGTAGTCTACCCTTGGTTTGTGTTTTTTTTTTTTTTTTTGTTCTTTTGGTTCTCTCTTTGTGTCTTTGTCCTTTCCTTAGCACTATGCCTAGGAAGACTAGGGCTCGTAGGTCTGTTCTTTCACCTTCTCCTCCTCCACCTTCTTTTGACTGCGAGAGGTTTCTGAGTGAGAAAAACCAAGAGATTTTTGAGAAATTGAACCTTAAGAGGAAGATATGGGCTGAGCGTTCTGTTCTTTTAGATAAGCTTGATCCTGCCATTAGGGCAAATTTTGAGCGTCGGGGCTGGTTACCTCTGTTGGATATTTCTGATCCTCTTCCTCCACCTACCCTGATTAGAGAGTTCTTTTCAAACATCTCTATTCGCATCTATGATTCCAACACTTTGGTAAATAGTTGGATACGAAGTGTAGAATACACTATTACTCCTACAATAGTGGCTGATGCTCTAAGGGTATCTTTGGTCCAACACCCTGTTTACCCTTATGATGAGTCTCCTTCTTTGAGTGATGTCATGTCTTATATCACTAGGTCTTCTATCCAGTGGGGTTCTGATCCTCGGATCACCACTGCTGAGCTATCTGAGTTGCTCTATCTCTTCTTTAGGATAGTTTTTCACTCTTTTTGGCCCATTTCTCATCTTCACACCATTCGTCTCGAGCGGTGTGTCTTTTTGTATGCTCTTGTTACTGATGCTCCTATTACTGATGCTCCTATCAGTTTTCCTCATTTGTTCCTTCGTTCTTTGAATGAAGTTTATAGGAGTTCATCTTCCTCTCATGCTTTTGTCCATCCTATTTTTATTCATAGGATTTTGTTATATCTTGATCTTACTGGTTTCCCTTCTTCTAAGCCCGTACATGTTATTGCTTCCATAGGTGCGTCTTTTCTTAGACAGAAGGCTGCTCATCTTCGGGTTGGCTCTAAACACCCTATATCTGAGCCTTCTGGTAGCGCACCTCCTCATTCTTCTTCTACATGTCCTGTTGGTGAGGATGTTCCTGATCTTGTTGGTGATGCTGCTGCTGCTGATGTTCTTCCACCTCCTTCAGATGACTTTGATATTTGTCGTACGTTGAAGACTATCATGATCGTTCAAGCGGCTCATAGTTAGATTTTGGTGGACTTGTTTGATGAGATATGTGCTTTGCGAGCCGTCTTAGCGCATCTTCGTTCACCCTCACCACCTCCTTTTGATGATGGCATGTGATTGTCCTTTTGGCATTCCATCACAAAAAGGGGGAGTAGAGTTTTGACATTGTAGAGGAGTTTTCGCTGTTAGGGGGAGTTATGTTAAATTATATCTAGGTGCTTCACTTTGTATATCACTTTTTTTGGGCTATTCATGATAAGGGGAGTTACATTGTTTTTGATATACATGATTCTTGTTTCTTGTGTTCACTGCTTATTGATTTATATTTATGAGTTATTCATTGATATATGTCTTTATTATGTGTTGTGTGAATCATACAAGAATGTCTTACCTGTTTATTTACTGTTTTTTATCACACATGCATTTATACGTTTATTGAGTGTTTCAGGAATATATAGGTTGATTCAATTGAGCTGCTGTCTACACTTGCAACTGATAGATAGTAGTTAGGATTGAATTTGTGTTTATGAGCATTATTTTAGTAAAGGGCTTTTATTTGTAAACTTTGAGCTTTTAAGTTATGTTTTGTCACGAATTGCCAAAGGGGGAGTTTGTTAGGTTCTAAAGACTTAGGATTTGATGTATTTAGAACTCTAATGTGTAATGTTGGCGAACCATAATCAAAACAATATGTTTAGTCTTCTTTAGGCTTGCTCAAATTTGTTTAATTTATGTAAAGTTGGAATCGAGAGGCTGCAGATGCATTGGTGCATTTTGGCCTGGCTCGATCGATCAAAAGTCGGCCAGAATGTTTTTTAGCAAAATTTCCAACTCAGTCCTATCTCATTAAACATTTTGGGTTTTTTGTTTTTGCCCTAGGTATAAAAACAAAACCCTAGCCACGTTTTTGTGAGTTGTTCTGGTTGTATTGTTGTTCATACTTTGCGGTTTGTGTGAATCTCATGTGAGATCATTGAGGAGTTTTCCTTTACATAAACTTAGGGTTTTCTAGGTAGAGATATTATTAATACCTTGATGATCAACTCAGTTGTTGCCATTGGAGTTTAAAGAATAACAAGCGTGGGTGCTTGTATCTTGTGGAGAATCCAAGAAAGAAGAAGTCCGTAGATTCGAAACTTGTACGTGGTCGTGTTAGTAAGTTCTACTGGTGGGTAGCATTAAGAAGTCAAGTGGGGAGCTTGTAAGTCCTTTTGTATGAACTTCGATTCTTTCATATAGTGGATTCAGGTTTACCTTAAGGATAACTAGGTCAAATCCTCCCCAAATTTTTACCGTGTGATTTCCTAGGCACCTATGGGTGTGCAGGTGACGAGTAGTGATTCCTAATACCCAGTTTCGAACAGAAGTCTTTGAACGCACTGTTGTCGAATTGCTTTCTGTTGTTGGAGATGAGCACTCTGGGTATCTCGAACCTGCATATGATATTCTTCCATACAAAAATTCGGATGTTCCTCTCCGTGATAGTGGCTAGGGCTTCTACCTCCAACCACTTAGTGAAGTAGTCGATCCCAACTACCAGAAATTTTAGCTGCCTTGCTGCCGTCGGGAAGGGGCCTATGATGTCTAGTCCCCATTAGGCAAATGGCCAAGGGGTCGTCATGGGTGTCAGCTCCTCGGTTGGTTGCCTGATCAGATTGCTAAACCTCTGACATTTGTTGCAAGTCTTGACATAGGCTTATGCGTCCTTTTACATTATAGGCCAATAGTACCCTGCTCGGATCAATTTGTGTGCTAAGGATCGTGCCCCTAAGTGATTTCCACAAATACCCTTGTGGACTTCTCTCATTACGTAGTCTGCTTCCTCGTGGCCCAAACACCTTAGGTACGGTCGTGAGAATCCCCTTTTGTATAAGACACTATTGATCAGTAAAAATCGCGAGGCTTGGACTTTTAGTTTCCTGACTGCGTCTCTTCCATCTGGTAATGTGCCCGTCTTCATGTATGCTATTAATGGCATAGTCCAATTGTTTTCGGAATTCACCACCTGCATTTTTGTTCCGTCGTCAATAATTGAGGAATTTTGGACAAACGACAATACCTAATCGGGGACTATCATAAAATCTGCAGAGGCTGCTTTAGCCAGACGGTCGGCACATTCGTTCTCTTCCCTTGGGATTTGGACGAATGTGACTTTGAGGCTGCCGATCCGATTCTTGACTTCTTCCAGGTACTTCTTCATCCTTTCATTTCTACACTCGTAGACGCCGCTAATCTGACTGGTTATTACCTGAGAATCGCAATGTATGACCATGTTCTCGTCACCTGCTACCTTTGCGAGATCTAATCCTGCCACCAACGCTTCATACTCGGCCTCGTTGTTGGTCGTTGGGAAGTCCAGCCGAATCATGCATTCGATTTTATCTCCATCAAAGGTTTGAATTACCACACCGACACCTCCAGCTTGCCTGTTTGAAGATCCGTTTGTATGGATGCTCCATTGTCTGAGGGCGTCTACCCCCTTGCCTTCTAATTGAGTGTATTCGGCGATGAAGTATGCCACTGCTTGCCCCTTTATTGCAGTTTGCGAGCGGTACTGTATATCAAACTTGCTTAGCTCTATTGCCCACAGAGCCATTCGTTCGGTAGCTTCAGGGCTGCTCATTGCTCTTTTCAGGGGCTAATCCGTCAAGACTATGATGGTATGGGCCTGGAAATACAATTTGAGTTTTCAGGCTGCAGTTACCAGTGCGAAGGCCAACTTCTCCATCTGGGGGTACCTTTCTTCTGCCCCCCAGAAACCCCTACTTATGAAATAGACGGGTCGCTAAGTTCCTTCCTCTTCTCTTACTAAGGCCGCGCTTACCGCTGCTTGCGAAACTGCTAGGTACAGGTAGAGTTCTTCCCCTGGTTTGGATGGGCTGAGTAATGGTGGAGAGGCGAGGTATTTTTTTAGGTCTTCAAATGCCTTCTGACACTCGTCCATCCACTCGAATGATTTCCTCAAGGTGCGGAAGAATGGTAGACATTTATCCGTTGCTTTAAAGACAAACCTGTTCAGGGATGCAATTTTGCCATTCAAGCTTTGCACCTCTTTCACCGTCCTTGGTGGTTCTAGCTTCATGATAGCCCGTATCTTTTCTAGGTTAACCTCTATACCTCTTTGGGATACCATGAATCCCAAGAATTTTCCCACTATTACTCCGAACACACACTTGCTTGGATTCAGCTTCATGTTGTATGACCAAAGGGTGTCGAACGTCTCCTGGAGGTCATTTAGGTGGTCATTTTCGCGCAGGCTTTTAACCAACATGTCATCAACATAGACTTTTACGTTCCTCCCAATCTGGTGTGCGAACATTTTGTTCATTAGTCTCTGGTATGTCGCCCCCGTGTTCTTGAGTCCGAATGGCATCACCTTGTAGCAAAAAAGTCCTTAGTTGGTGACAAAAGACGTTTTTTCTTGATTAGCTTCCTTCATCTTGATTTGATAGTAGCCTGAAAAGGCATCCATGAAGCTTAGGAGCTGGTGTCTGGCCGTTGAGTTGACTAGAGCATCTATCCGCGGGAGGGGGTAACTGTCCTTTGGGCACGCCTTGTTGAGGTCCGTGAAATCGACGCACATTCGCTACTTCCCATTAGCCTTTTTAACCATGACTACATTTGCCAACCATTCTGGGTAATATACTTCCTGAATGAAATCCGTCTCAAGTAGTTTCCTGACCTCTTCTACTATCGCTTTGTCTCGTTCCTGAGCGAACACTCACTTTTTCTGCCCACGGGTGAGGATGCAGGGTTCACGTTAAGCTTGTGAACCATGCCAGAAGGATCAATCCCGGGCATGTCCTCGTGGCTCCACGTGAAAACATCTTGGTTCCTCCTGAGGAATGCTGTAAGGGCTTGACGTATTGGTTGGCTAGCTAATGTCCCTATCCTAGTCATTCGCTCGGCTTTGATTCATCGAGTGCTATCTCTTCCAATTCTTCAACCGGTTCTACTATGGTCCGTTGTTCTTCTATACACATGGTCTGCTAGTGATCTTCCATTTCTAGCATGGCAATGTAGCATTCTCGGGCGGCCACCTGGTTTCCTCGCAACTCCCCAATCCCATAATCCGTAGGGAACTTAATCATTAAGTGGTACATCGATGTTGCCGCTTTGCACGAGTTAAGTGTGGGTCGTCCGAGAATACCATTTTAAGTAGGCGAGCAGTCCACCATAAGGAATGTTATGTCCTTTGTGATCTCTCGTGGATAATCGCCCACCGTTACCGAGAGTGTGATCGAGCCTAATGGGAATACCCTTGTTCCTCCAAAACCGACCAGCGGAGAGTTCGTTGGTATCAATTGCGTTCTGTTAATCCCCATTTGCTGGAACGCTGGATAGTATAGGATATCAGCCGAGCTGCCGTTGTTGACCAATACTCGGTGAACATTATAGTCCCCCATACATACGCTGACAACTAGCACGTCGTTATGTGGATGGTGGAGGCTTCTCGCGTCTTCCTCATAAAACCCAATGATAGGGTTTTCCCTCTGTACTATCTTAGGTACGAGCCTATTAGCTGGACGTTCTGGACCATCCTAAGGTACGTCTTTCGAGCTTTTTTGGAGGAGCCAGTAGTCGCAGTTCCCCCTACAATCATCCTTATGTCTCCGATGGGGGGTCTAGGATGCTCATTATCCTGTCAGGGGGCCTGCTCTTGGTGATTGGGATCCACTCTCTCTTTGTTAACGAATTTCTGCAACTTCCCTTGTCTAATGAGGGCCTCAATCTGCTGCTTTAAGTCATAGCAATCGGCCGTGTCATGACCGTGATCTCGGTGGAAGCGGCAATACTTGTCTCTAGGGTGTTTGTTTGGATCGCTCTTTAGCTTCCCTGGAAACGTCAGTGCCCCCTCGTCTTTGATCTGCATCAAGACTTGGTTTATTGGGGTGTTCAGTGGTGTGAAGCTTGTGAACCTTCCTCCTTGGGGTTTAGGGTGCCTTTCGTCCCTTCTATCTCCTGTCCTTGGTCTCTTTTGCCCTTAATCCTGCCGTGCATCTCCCTGTCGCTCTCTTTTCCTGGGTTTTTTCTCCCGGGCCAGTAGCGCATCTTCTGCGTTCATGTACTTAGTGGCCCTGTAGAGTACCTCTGACATGGTCTTAGGGTCGTTTTTGTATAATGAGAACAAAAACTTACCCTTTCGCAACCCGTTTGTGAAAGTTGCTACCAGTATCTTGTCGTCAGTTTCATCGATCGAAAGCGCTTCCTTATTGAAGCGGGTTATGTAGGATCTCAACGTCTCGTCCTCTCTTTGCCTGATGCTCATGAAGCATGCCATGGATTTCTTGTACATGTGTCCCCCTATGAAGTGTGAGGTGAACTGAGCGCTTAACTCTTTGAAAGTGCTGATGGAGTTTGGTGTCAACCGATTGAACCATATCCTCGCGGGACCCTTCAGCGTTGTAGGGAAGGCCCTACACATAATTTCGTCCGGTACCCCTTGAAGATGCATCAAGTTCTTGAAGGTCTCTAGGTGATCTAGAGGATCCTTAACTCCATCGTAACTCTCTATCTGCGGCATTCGAAATTTATGTGGTAGGGGAAAGGAATCGACGGGGACGGTGAATAGAGAGTCGGTTCGGTTGACTAGGTTGTTAAGATCGCTGGACACTCGTCCCTTGAGGGCATTCATCATGACCTCCATCTGTTCCTTCATCGCCTACATCACTGCGAAAATAGGAGGTGGAGCCGTATCCATGAGGGATGAGAGGCTCATGTTTTGTCATTCTGGCCTGCTTGGGGCATTGCTGCCTTCAAGCCCTTCTCGATCTCTTCGCATGGCACTAGTACCTTCCTGGTCCTCCCTCTGGTTGTTGGGTGCTGCGTCTTTCTGATGCAACTATTCTTCTAGGTTATGGTTTTGTTTAGTGAGACGCTCCACGGCCGTGGTGAAAGTTCGAACCTGTCTCTCGAAGGCGGTTGTGGGTGGTTCCTCTCCTTGGATGTCGTTGGTGGTTGCCATCGAGCAAGTGAGCACCATGCAACCCTTCTGTCTCAGGGATAAAGCAATGATCGATCACTTCTTCCTTCCCACAGACAGCGCCAACTGATGAAGTCTGAAAAATTACCAATGAATTACACGTCGCTTACACACTCAGAAAGTCACCTGCGCAACAAGAAAGAGAAAACCTACAGAAAATACCGATGTGGTACCGGCCAAATACCCTTCGAAGGTCAAGTTAGAATCTTTTCCAACTCTAGAGTGCTAGAAATGGTTAATTATGCGTACCTCGATTTGTGAGGATATTGGGGCTTTTATAGTGGTCAAAGATTGACCTCTCTTCCTTTAAGCAGAAGTCTTTTCCTTATAAGAGTCTCCTTTAACAATCCCAAACATGATGAACAAGACTTTTCCTTATGGAGAAGATCTCCATTAATGCACATACCTTCTAGAATCCTCTTCGCCTTAGAATTCCATTTATACTAGGATTTTGAGATGTCTACGCATGGGCCGCAAGAGTTCCTTTAAATTAGGCTTCTTGTAGATAATTGATTCGGACACTGCATAGGTGTTCAACCTGTCAGTGTAGAACCCGTCTGTATGGGATCTGTCCAGTATAGGTGATTTTAGTGGATCCGTCATATAAGCTATCAAGTGCACATTTTTCCTCTTCACACCCAAAGACCAAAGTTCACCCACACATACCCAAGAGAGAGAGAATCACGTCCGCGACCTCTATTACTTTCGATGGCTAACATTGAAAGTTAAAAAAACTTGATTTTTAACTTTTTATCTCACAACTGTATGGTTTAGTAGCCTTAAACTATTGCACTTGATCTAAGCCCTAATAGTAGCATTTTTTTTAAAATTAGTAGTTTATTGAAGAGAATTGTTATGTTTACAACATTTTCACAACAAATTATGGTTGCTTAGTTGTTATTAGTTCAAATTTGAATCTACCATTGAGATTATTTTTTTGCACCCAGAATAACAACCTGCCATTTAGAATTTGTTGTGAAAATTTTGTAGACATAGAATTCTTCTTTATTAAAAGGCCCGATTAATGGATCTTCTTAGGATATTTACTAATGGGTCATTTTAGGAAAATTTCAATATCACTCAGCTTTTAGGAAAAATATTAAAAAAAAAAATTGTAAGAAAGAAAAAAAAAAGGTTACTTTTTTATTTTTCTATAAAAAAATTTCAAAAAAAAAAAATCTTAAACTAATGCACTTATTATTACTATTATTATTATTTGAAAACATGCACTTATTTGAAAATCTGTTAACTTTTTCATTTATTAAAAAACATTTTTAAGAATCATAAAATGAATGGGCCGGGTAGATCAAAAAAATCCAACCGGCCTAAAACAAATGACCAAGTCAAAGACGCCCTCACTCACTGTACCATAAACCTCCTCAGAAATTAGAACCCTCTAGAACCCACGGAAACCACATAGAACAGAAGAGAAGAGAAAGAGGAACAACCTAAGGCAGCAGCGAAGATGATCATTCCAGTTCGTTGCTTTACCTGCGGCAAGGTATTTGCTTTCTCATATTGTTATTTATTGTAAAACCCAAGTTTATATCTTTTAATATAGCATTTATTCACAGTGAGGTTTTGTTGATTTGGTTAAGGAGGTTTTCTTGTTCATGTTCCACCAAGTCAGTTATTTTATTTATTTATTTTTTTGAAGAGCAATTTAGAGAACAAATAAAAAACCAGATGTGAATGTTAAACAACTTTGGTGCTAATTAAACCTTGATATTTATTAATGTCAAATTTTGGTTTTTTCGTTTGTGTTGTATAGGTAATTGGAAACAAATGGGACACATATCTTGACCTTCTACAGTCAGATTACTCTGAAGGGTGAGAGAACCTCTTTGGTTATTTTGTTAGGGACTTATTGTTATAAGCGTTTGCTCATATGATTGCAAACTGTAATAGTAACCAGAAATTGATTTATGCAGATAAATACATGACAAGTTAAACTAAAATAACATCTTGTTGTATTATTTGGAACCTTTTTTTTTTTTTTTTAACCCTGTATTTTTTGCTAAATGTATTGAATTTGTGATTGATAACTCAGTGATTTTTACAATAATGCTGCTTTGGCAATGTTATATATACTATTCCATTATATATAGTCGCTGAAGACAACAACAATTCACAACATTTTTACAGCATCTTTTTTAATTTTGAGTTGTGGTGGGTCCTGGTATAAATATTTTATTATATTCCATTTTATTTTAACCTATGGTGAATTGAAACATCGATTGTTGTGAAAATGTCGTGACATTTTGTTGTGTCCCTAGAAGAACCCATTTGTAGATCATCGATAACTTTGTTAGTTATGGTTGGCATCTATTGTTGTTTTTATTTGACAGTGCAATTTAACTTTTTGGTGATGCTTTCCTCTCATATTTATTAATATTCTCACTTCTCTCCCTTTGTTTTCTATTGTGCTTCAGTGGGTTCTCCTAGCCAATTCCTTTTTTGCAAAACTAATATTCCTTAACTTACTAAAATAATTTAAAGATCGAGAACATTTTTCAGATATCCAAACATTGCATATGTCCAGTTGGACATTGTATTGGCATATATTGATGTGCTTGGATTGTTAAGGCACGTATCTGGCAAGGATGTTTTAAGCTTCTCTTTAAGCACTTTTAGAATTGGCAGATCTATTTCTTAGCATTGCTGACTATCATGTTGTTACATTCTTGGACCTTCTTTTCATTAATGAAGTAGTTTGTTTATTGGGTAATAGTTTTTTGGGCAGTTTAGCCTATACTTTTCCTTCATTTTTAAATCATTAGAAGTGGGTTGGTATTCCTGGTAGGAGAAGCTTTTGTGTTGCTACAAATTCCTCTGTGATACTAAAAAAGAAAGAAGAATTGTTTTCTAACCTGAAATTTACTAAGTCCATATTTTGGATTTCAAAAATTCTTATTAATTTCTTGCCAAGTGAATGTGATAAGCATCTCAAGCAATATTATCTTGTGACCTTATGCATTCATATTCAAATCTTGAAATTACTAAGACAATTTGGCTGCTTTCGATGATTATCAGTCTATCCGACCCAACCCCCATTCAGAAAGAACGGC